>NC_066553.1:12519466-12539466 GCF_024679095.1 Eriocheir sinensis | reverse complement strand
ATATATATATATATATATATATATATATATATATATATATATATATATATATATATATATATATATATATATATATATATATATGCATATATATATATATATATATATATATATATATATATATATATATATATATATATATATATATATATATATATATATATATATATATATATATATATATATATATATATATTTATATTTTTTTATACAACAAAGGAGACAGCTCAAGGGCACAAAAAAAAGAAAAAGAAAAAGCCCTACTCACTGCTCCGAACAGGGTTAAGGACTGTCCAAAATCAGAGGTTAATTTCGGGAGGAGAGGTGTCCTGATACCCTCCTCTTGAAAGAGTTCAAGTCGTAGGCAGGAGGAAATACAGATGAAGGAAGATTGTTCCAGAGTTTACCAGCGTGAGGGATGAAAGAGTGAAGATGCTGGTTAACTCTTGCATAAGGGTTTTGGACAGTAGATGGATGAGCATGAGTAGAAGTCGAGTGCAGCGGGGCCCGCGGAGAGGGGAGGCATGCAGTTAGCAAGTTCAGAAGAGCAGTCAGCGTGGACATATCGATAGAAGATAGAAAGAGAGGCAACATTGCGGCGGAATTTAAGAGGTAGAAGACTATCAGTATGAGGAGGAGAACTGATGAGACGAAGAGCCTTAGCCTCCACTCTTTCCAGAAGACATGAGAACACATGAGATACATACTCCATACGGGGGCGGACAAGGCCCCTGTATATGGACAGCAACTGTGCAAGGGAGAAGAACTGGCGGAGACGGTTCAAAACGCCCAGCCTCGAGGAAGCTGATTTAGTAAGAGATGAGATATGAAGTTTCCAGTTGAGATTTTGAGTTAAGGATAGACCGAGGATGTTTAGTGTTGAGGAAGGTGATAGCTGGGTGTTGTCAAGGAATAGGGGATAGTTGTTTGGAAGATTGTGTCGAGTGGATAGGTGGAGAAACTGTGTTTTTGAGGCGTTGAAGGACACCAGGTTCTTCTTGCCCCAATCGGAAATAATAGTAAGGTCTGAGGCTAAGCGTTCTGCAGCCTCCAGCCTTGAGTCGTTAAGTTCCTGAAGGGTGGGTCTTCTATTGAAAGAAGTTGAGTAATGCAGAGTGGAATCATCGGCGTAGGAATGGATAGGACAGGTCGTTTTGGAAAGAAGATCATCAATGAACAACAGAAAAAGAGTGGGAGATAGGACAGAACCCTGTGGGACACCACTGTTAATAGATTTAGTGGAAGAACATTGACCGTCTACCACGGCAGAAATAGAACGGTCAGAAAGGAAACTGGATATAAAGGTACAGAGAGAAGGATAGAAACCGTAGGAGGGTAGTTTAGAAAGCAAAGATTTGTGCCAGACCCTATCAAAAGCTTTTGATATTTCCAGAGCAATAGCAAAGTTTCACTGAAACGGGTAAGAGAGGATGACCAAGAGTCAGTTAAGAAGGTTAGGAGATCACCAGTAGAACGCCCTTGCGGAACCCATACTGGCGATCAGATAGAAGGTCAGGAGTGGAAAGGTGCTTTTGAATCTTCCGGTTGAGATTGATTCAAAAAGCTTTAGATAGACAAGAAAGTAAAGCTATAGGACGGTAGTTTGAGGGATTGGAGAGGTCACCCTTCTTAGGTACAGGCTGTATGAAGGCATACTTCCAGCAAGAAGGAAAGGTAGATGTTGACAGGCAGAGGCGAAAGAGTTTGGCCAGGCAGGGTGACAGCACGGAGGCACAGTTTAAGGACAATAGGAGGCACTCCATCAGGTCCATAAGCCTTCTGAGGATTGAGGCCAGAGAGGGCATAGAAAACATCATTTTGAGGAATCTTTATAACAGGCATAAAGGAGTCAGAGGGGGGATGAGTAGGAAGAATATGCCCAGAATCGTCCAGAGTGCAGTTTTTAGAAAAAGTTTGAGAGAAGAGTTCAGCCTTAGAGATAGATGAGACGGCAGTGTTGCCGTTCGGACTGAGGAGTGGAGGGAAAGATGAAGAAGTGAAGTTGGAGGAGATGTTTTTGGCTAGATGCCAGAAGTCACGGGAAGAGTTAGAGAAAGCAAGGTTTTGACATTTTCTATTAATGAAAGAAGTTTTGGTTAGTCGGAGAATAGATTTGGCACGATTTCGGGCAGAAATGTAAAGTTCATTATTAGCATTAGTTTGAAGGCTCTGGTACCTTTTGTGAGCTACCTCTCTATCATTGACAGCACGAGAACAAGCGTGATTGAACCTAGGCTTTTTAGCGTGAGGAGTAGAGAAAGAACGAGGAATGTATGCCTTCATTCCAGAGACAATCACCTCTGTGATGCGCTGAACATACACAGAAGGGTCTCAATCCTGGAAGCAATAATCATTCCACGGGAAATCGGAAAAGTACATCCTCAGGTCGTCCCACCGAGCTGAAGCAAAATGCCAGAAGCATCGCCTCTTCGGTGGGTCCAGAGGGTGTACAGGAGCGATAGGACAGGATGCAGAAATAAGATTGTGATCGGAGGAGCCCAACGGAGAGAACAGTTTGACAGAATAAGCAGAAGGGTTTGAGGTAAGGAAGAGGTATAGAATGTTGGGCCGGTCTCCAAGACGGTCGGGAATACGAGTAGGGTGCTGGACCAACTGCTCTAGGTCGTTGAGGATAGCAAAGTTGTAGGCTTGTTCACCAGGATGGTCAGTGAAAGAGGATGAAAGCCAAAGCTGGTGGTGAACATTGAAATCTCCTAGGATGGAGATTTCAGCGAAGGGAGAGTGGGTCAAGATGTGCTCCACTTTAGAATTCAAATAGTCAAAGAATTGTACATAGTTGGTCGAGTTAGGTGAGAGATAAACAGCACAGACGTATTTAGTAATAGAATGACAATGAAGTCTTAGCCAGATGGTGGAAAATTCAGAAGAGTCAAGGTCGTGGGCACGAGAGCAAGTGATGTCGTTGCGCACGTAGGCGCAACATCCAGCTTTGGATTGAAATTTAGGATAGAGATAGTAGAAGGGAACAGAGTAGAGATTGCTGTCAGTAGCCTCAGAAACCTGTGTTTCGGTAAGGAAGAGAAGGTGAGGTTTAGAGGAGGAGAGATGATGTTCCACAGAATGAAAATTAGAGCGAAGACCGCGAATGTTGCAGAAATTGAGAGGAAAGAGGTTCGAGGAGTTATCAAGACACCTCTCGGGTCGGCAGCCAGAAGGTGAGTCCTCCCTTGGGGAATTTGTGGTCCCCCCCCACAGGCGGGATATATATATATATATATATATATATATATATATATATATATATATATATATATATATATATATATATATATATATATATATATATATATATATATATATATATATATATATATATATATATATATATATATATATATATATATATATATATATATATATATATATATATATATATATATATATATACCTATCGAACGGGCGGCAGCCACTCCTGGTGAGGTATATGGAGGTGAGAAGGAGCTGAAGCCCAAAGACCCTTCCCATGTCCTCACTAACCGTGTCCCTATTGTCTCACCAACACCGGAGAGTAGTTCAGCATGCTTTCTAAAGACAGATCCTCTCTTTATCCACACCACACTACATTCACACAACATATACACCATTTCCCAAAATTAAAATTTCAAAATGGCGCACCTACACCAAGCCTTGGAGTCCTAGCCTGGGGGGGGACCACAAATTCCCCCAGGGAGGACTCCCCTTCTGGCTGCAGACCCGAGAGGTGTCTTGATAACTCCTCGAACCTCTTTTTTCTCAATTTCTGCAACATTCGCGGTCTTCGCTCTAATTTTCATTCTGTGGAACATCATCTCTCCTCCTCTAAACCTCACCTTCTCTTCCTTACCGAAACACATGTTTCTGAGGCCACTGACAGCAATCTCTACTCTGTTCTCTCCTACTATCTCTATCCTAAATTTCAATCCAAAGCTGGATGTTGCGCCTACGTGCGCACCGACATCACTTGCTCTCGTGCCCACGACCTTGACTCTTCTGAATTTTCCACCATCTGGCTAAGACTTCATTGTCATTCTATTACTAAATACATCTGTGCCGTTTATCTCTCACCTAACTCGACCAACTATGTAAAATTCTTTGACTATTTGAATTCAAAAGTGGAGAACATCTTGACCCACTCTCCCTTCGCTGAAATCTCCATCCTAGGAGATTTCAATGTTCACCTTCAGCTTTGGCTTTCATCCTCTTTCACTGACCATTATGGTGAACAAGCCTACAACTTTGCTATCCTCAACGACCTAGAGCAGTTGGTCCAGCACCCTACACGTATTCCCGACCGTCTTGAAGACCGGCCCAACATTCTAGACCTCTTCCTTACCTCAAACCCTTCTGCTTATTCTGTCAAACTGTTCTCTCCGTTGGGCTCTTCCGATCACAATCTTATTTCTGCATCCTGTCCTATCGCTCCTGTACACCCTCTGGACCCACCGAAGAGGCGATGCTTCTGGCATTTTGCTTCAGCTCGGTGGGACGACCTGAGGATGTACTTTTCCGATTTCCCGTGGAATGATTATTGCTTCCAGGATAGAGACTCCTCTGTGTGTGCTCAGCGCATCACAGAGGTGATTGTCTCTGGAATGGAGGCATACATTCCTCGTTCTTTCTCAACTCCTCACGCTAAAAAGCCTTGGTTTAATCACGCTTGTTCTCGTGCTGTCAATGATAGAGAGGTAGCTCACAAAAGGTACCAGAGCCTTCAAACTAATGCTAATAATGAACTTTACATTTCTGCCCGAAATCGTGCCAAATCTATTCTCCGACTAACCAAAAATTCTTTCATTAATAGAAAATGCCAAAACCTTGCTTTCTCTAACTCTTTCCGTGACTTCTGGCATCTAGCCAAAAACATCTCCAACTTCACTTCTTCATCTTTCCCTCCACTCCTCAGTCCTGACGGCAACACTGCCGTCTCATCAATCTCTATGGCTGAACTCTTCTCTCAAACTTTTTCTAAAAACTCCACTCTGGACGATTCTGGGCATATTCCTCCTACTCGTCCCTTCTCTGACTCCTTTATGCCTGTTATAAAGATTCTCCAAAATGATGTTTTCTATGCCCTCTCTGGCCTCAATCCTCAGAAGGCTTATGGACCTGATGGAGTGCCTCCTATTGTCCTTAAAAACTGTGCCTCCGTGGTGTCACCCTGCCTGGTCAAACTTTCGCCTCTGCCTGTCAACATCTACCTTTCCTTCTTGCTGGAAGTATGCCTTCATACAGCCTGTGCCTAAGAAGGGTGACCGCTCCAATCCCTCAAACTACCGTCCTATAGCTTTACTTTCTTGTCTATCTAATGCTTTTTGAATCAATCATTAACCGGAGGATTCAAAAGCACCTTTCCACTTCTGACCTTCTATCTGATCGCCAGTATGGGTTCCGCAAGGGGCGTTCTACTGGTGATCTCCTAGCCTTCTTAACTGACTCTTGGTCATCCTCTCTTAGCCGTTTCGGTGAAACTTTTGCTATTGCGCTGGACATATCAAAAGCTTTTGATAGGGTCTGGCACAAATTTTTGCTTTCCAAACTACCCTCCTACGGTTTCTATCCTTCTCCCTGTACCTTTATCACCAGTTTCCTTTCTGACCGTTCTATTTCTGCCGTGGTAGACGGTCACTGTTCTTCTCCTAAATCTATTAACAGTGGTGTCCCACAGGGTTCTGTCCTATCTCCCACTCTTTTTCTGTTGTTCATTGATGATCTTCTTTCCAAAACGAACTGTCCTATCCATTCCTACGCCGATGATTCCACTCTGCATTACTCAACTTCTTTTAATAGAAGACCCACCCTACAGGAACTTAACGACTCAAGGCTGGAGGCTGCAGAACGCTTAGCCTCAGACCTTACTATTATTTCCGATTGGGGCAAGAAGAACCGGGTGTCCTTCAACGCCTCAAAAACACAGTTTCTCCACCTATCCACTCGACAAAATCTTCCAAACAACTATCCCTTATTCTTTGACAACACCCAGCTATCACCTTCCTCAACACTAAACATCCTCGGTCTATCCTTAACTCAAAATCTCAACTTGAAATTTCATATCTCATCTCTTACTAAATCAGCTTCCTCGAGGCTGGGCGTTCTGTACCGTCTCCGCCAGTTCTTCTCCCCTGCACAGTTGCTGTCCATATACAGGGGCCTTGTCCGCCCTCGTATGGAGTATGCATCTCATGTGTGGGGGGGGGCTCCACTCACACAGCTCTTCTGGACAGAGTGGAGGCTAAGGCTTTTCGTCTCATCAGCTCTCCTCCTCATACTGATAGTCTTCTACCTCTAAAATTCCGCCGCATTGTTGCCTCTCTTTCTATCTTCTATCGATATTTCCACGCTGACTGCTCTTCTGAACTGCTAACTGCATGCCTCCCCCCCTCCCGCGGCCCCGCTGCACTCGACTTTCTACTCATGCTCATCCCTATACTGTCCAAACCCCTTATGCAAGAGTTAACCAGTATCTTCACTCTTTCATCCCTCACGCTGGTAAACTCTGGAACAATCTTCGTTCATCTGTATTTCCTCCTGCCTACGACTTGAACTCTTTCAAGAGGAGGGTATCAGGACACCTCTCCTCCCGTATTTGTTCTTGCTTTCGGCCACCTCTTTTGTTTCTTTTTTAGGAGCAGCGAGTATCGGGCTTTTTTTTATTATTGTTTTCTTTTTTTGTGTCCCCCTAAGCTGCCTCCTTTGTTGTAAAAAAAAAATTATATATATATATATATATATATATATATATATATATATATATATATATATATATATATATATATATATATATATATATATATATATATATATATATATATATATATATATATATATATATATATATATATATATATATATATATATATATATATATATATATATATTTATATATATGTTGGGACCCAGAATATGGACAAACAGAAGACGACCATAGCAGCACAGTTAATTAATAGAGACCCCAATCAGAGGCAAATACCGAGTGGAGATATGGAGACAAGAATTGTAAATATGATAGGAGAGGGAAGGAAAGCAATTAGTCAGATATACAAAGTTGTAAACATCTGATAAGCACTAACACTACTGAGAGGTTATGGAAAATACCCAGACCCACATACAGAAAACAGATACCCAGTAGGCGTGGTCAGGAAGTGTGGATAACCATTCAAGAGGACTCTAACATGTCACGTGAGGTGTGACGAAATGCTATAAGCGAATAACTGAAAAGAGAAGTCACTGTGGGAGTGTCTTAATAGTGAAATCACAAATAGTAGGAGAAGTAAACAATATAACATAATGAGCGAGCCAATGGTTGTTGACAGGAAGTATTGGCTACTGGTTATGTAGAAAATGAAGGCGTGTCAAAGATGTAGTTCCGCCTCAAGCAAGGAAAAATGTGACCTAGACAACAGTGATATGGGCAGACCGAGCCTTGCACTCGCTTCAAGCAGACCTGCTACTCACTCAGCTGAGAATGGCTGTTGTGATCTTAATCGTGAGTAAAAATTCGAGAATCTAAGGGAAACCGATTGTTTTGTCCTGGAGATTATAATGTAGGAGATGTGAAGTAGGATTGTAAGTGGGACAGGATTGTGATTATTTGTTTGCGATGTAAAGCAAAGGTAGAAACCACTGGGTGTGGTATAATTTGGTGCTTCCGTGAAATTGTAGTAGATTATATTATAGGAATGTGTTATCAGGATGTGAGGAGAGTATTTAAATATTGTGATGTAAGCAGAGAGAAACAAACCACTGCTTGTGGAATGACGAGTGTTATTATTATTGGCAACAACTGAGCACAAATTGTAGTATTATGTTTAGAGACATGTCGTTTGTCATATGTTGTATCCATTGCTGAATATGCCAGCGTTATGATCGTCTGAACATAGAATATTGCGTAAGGCAATTACTTTCGTTTAATTTTAAATAAAAATATATTTTCTTTTTCCCTTGTTTATCCCCGAACACCAGTCTCCAATAACAACTTAAGCCGGATCACGCTACCAGGGATACGAGACGGTGAGATCATTTATGGAGTAGTTAATGAGTGAAAAAAGAGTTGTTTTAATACAAGCTAATGCAAATGAAATAAAAAATAAAAAATTAAAATACAAGAAAAGAAGGATCTAATATATATATATATATATATATATATATATATATATATATATATATATATATATATATATATATATATATATATATATATATATATATATATATATATATATATATATATATATATATATATATATATATATATATATATATATATATATATATATATATATATATGTATATATATATATATATATATATATATATATATATATATATATATATATATATAATATATATTTCTTTTTTTTTTTTACAACAAAGGAGGCAGCTCAAGGGCACAAAAAAGGAAACAATAATAAAAAAAAAAACCCCGCTACTCGCTGCTCTAAAAAAAGAATCATAAGAGGTGGCCGAAAGAGAGGTCAACTTCGGGAGGAGAGGTGTCCTGACACCCTTCTCTTGAAAGAGTTCAAGTCGTAGGCAGGAGGAAATACAGATGAAGGAAGATTGTTCCAGATTTTACAAGCGTGAGGGATGAAAGAGTGAAGATGCTGGTTAACTCTTGCATAAGGGGTTTGGACAGTATAGGGATGAGCATGAGTAGAAAGTCGTGTGCAGCGGTGCCGCGGGAGGGGGGGAGGCATGCAGTTAGCAAGTTCAGAAGAGCAGTCGGCGTGGAAATATCGATAGAAGACAGAAAGAGAGGCAACATCGCGACGGAATTTAAGAGGTAGAAGACTATCAGTAGGAGGAGGAGAGCTGATGAGACGAAGAGCCTTAGACTCCACTCTGTCCAGAAGAGCTGTGTGAGTGGAGCCCCCCTACACGTGAGATGCATACTCCATACGAGGGCGGACAAGGCCCCTGTATATGGATAGCAACTCCGCGGGGGAGAAGAACTGGCGGAGACAATACAGAACGCCCAGCCTCGGGGAAGCTGATTTAGCGAGAGAGGAAATGTGAAGTTTCCAATTGAGATTTTGAGTTAAGGATAGACCGAGGATGTTTAGTGTTGAAGACGGTGACAGCTGAGTGTTGTCGAAGAATAGGGGATAGGTGTTTGGAAGATTGTGTCGAGTTGATAGGTGGATAAACTGAGTTTTTGAGGCATTGAAGGACACATTGTTCCTTCTGTCCCATTCGGAAATGATAGCAAGGTCTGAGGTTAAGCGTTCTGCAGCCTCCAGTCTGGAATCATGTACTTCCTGTTGAGAGGGTCTTCTATTGAAAGAAGTTGAATAATGCAGAGTGGAGTCATTGGCGTATGAGTGGAAAGGACAGTTTGTTATGGCAAGAAGATCATTGATGAATAACAGGAAGAGAGTGTGTGATAGGACAGAGCCCTGTGGAACACTACTGTTGGTAGGTTTAGGGGAAGAACAGTGACCGTCTACCACCGCAGAGATAGAACGGCCGGAAAGGAAACTGGAGATAAAGGAACAGAGAGAGGGATAGAATCCGAAAGAGGGCAGTTTAGAAAGCAAAGACTGGTGCCAGACTCTATCGAAGGCTTTCGATATGTCTTGCGCAAAAGAGAAAGTTTCACCGAAACTGCTAAGAAAGGATGACCAAGAGTCAATTAATAGAGCAAGAAGATCGCCAGTAGAAAGCCCCTTGCGGAATCTATACTGGGGATCAGATAGAAGATTAGAAGTGAAAAGGTGCTTTTGAATCTTCCGGTTAAGGATTGATTCAAAAGCTTTAGATAGACATGAGAGTAAGGCTATTGGGCGGTAGTTTGAGGGATTCGAGCGGTCACCCTTCTTAGGCACAGGCTGTACAAAGCCATACTTCCAGCAGGAAGGAAAGATAGATATATCTTTCGAAAGAGTTTGACTAGGCAGGGTGTCAGCACAGAAGCACAGTTTTTAAGGACAATAGGAGGCACTCCATCAGGTCCATAAGCCTTCTGAGAGTTGAGGCCAGAGAGGGCATAGAAAACATCATTAGGAAGAATCTTAATAACAGGGATAAAGGAGTCAGAGTGGGGATGAGTAGGAGGAATATGCCCAGAATCGTCCAAGGTGGAGTTCTTACAGAAAGTTTGAGCGAAGAGTTCAGCCTTAGAGACAGATGAGACGGCAGTGCTGCCGTCAGTGTTAAGGAGAGGAGGGAAAGAGGAAGAAGTGAAATTGGAGGAGATATTTTTGGCTAGATGCCAGAAGTCACGAGAAGAATTAGAAGAAGCAAGGAGTGACATTTTCTATTTATAAAAGAAGTTTTGGTAAGTCGGAGAATAGATTTGGCACGATTCCGGTCTGAAATGTATAGATCAAAGTTAGTGGGAGTTCGAAGGCTCTGGAACCTTTTGTGAGCTGCCTCTCTATCTTTAATAGCATGAGAACAAGTGTGATTAAACCAAGGCTTTTTAGCATGAGGAGGAGAGAGCATGGAATGTATGCCTCCATTCCAGAGACAATCACCTCTGTGAAGCGCAACGCACACACAGAGGGTCTCTATCCTGGAAGCAGTAATCATTCCACGGGATATATATATATATATATATATATATATATATATATATATATATATATATATATATATATATATATATATATATATATATATATATATATATATATATATATATATATATATATATATATATATATATATATATATATATATATATATATATATATATATATATATATATATATATATATATATATATATATATATATATATATATATATATATATATATATAAGCTGGAAATGGAAGCAAATGGGAAAAGTAAGGAAAACATTTTGTGGTTGAACTACATTAAAAGAAAAACAAGACAAAAAAATATGAAATGTAAACAATTCTCTTAGGTAAGGTTAGAAGGAAAGTAAGAAGGAACGATGGGGGGAAGGAAGGGGAGAGGAATGGAATGGGGAGCGAAAAGAGGGAAAGGTAGACGGGGAGAATTTTGGATGCCGCTTAAGAATGAAAAGGAAAAAAAC
This sequence comes from Eriocheir sinensis, assembly GCF_024679095.1. Taxonomy (NCBI): domain Eukaryota; kingdom Metazoa; phylum Arthropoda; class Malacostraca; order Decapoda; family Varunidae; genus Eriocheir; species Eriocheir sinensis. The sequence continues at coordinate 12,528,469 of NC_066553.1, read as the reverse complement.
GAAAAGCTGGGAGAAAGGGAATAATGGAAGAGAGAGAGAGAGAGAGAGAGAGAGAGAGAGAGAGAGAGAGAGAGAGAGAGAGAGAGAGAGAGAGAGAGAGAGAGAGAGAGAGAGAGAGAGAGAGAGAGAGAGAGAGAGAGAAAAGGAAGGTAACGGAGAGCAAGTAAAATTTTAGTTGCATATAAAGTTAGAAGGAAAGTGTGGGTAATGTTAGTTTTGAATATAGGCACCTTGCCTGGGGCAACACTAATCCCGCGGTGTCAGCGGTTTTGACCGTTGTGGCCCCTCAGAGGCTGGCAGTGCCTCAGGGACCAGTTCACCCCGTCTCTGTATCGCGTACGCATGTACCCGTCCTTTCTCTGTTACTTTCCATATAATATACGGACTTTAGTTTATTCAGTGTTTGTCTGTCCAATGATTACAAGTGTCGACAAGTACCTGACCAACATGGCGCAGTGAGTAGGATTCTGTGGAAAGAGAAATAGTGAAAAGCAGTGCACAAGCCGGTTGGCGTAACGGCCAGCCGCCCGCATTCCGTGCGTGCCCTTATTGACCTGTGCCGGTGAGTGAGGCCCAGGGCCACACCCACCTGTGAACTCCGCTTATTGCTGTATGGTTATTTACGATTTATATGCGGTTCGAGCTGTCGAGGCGCCGCCCCTATATATCGTTGAAATAACGCAGTATTAAGTGTACATATTGGCAAGCGCGGTGTTCGGAACACCAGGAGTAACGCCACCGCCACCTCGCCCGCCACCCCCGCTACCTCGCCCCTGATGGATAAACCATCGGAGCCCGCGCAGCCCGAGGGCAGGGAAGAGGCACCCACGCCTCCCTCCCCTTCCTCCTCCTCCGCCTCGCAAGGGATGGACATGTCGTGCTTTCTACAATGGATGCGTGAGGACGCGGCACAACGCCGCGAGGAAGAGCGAGTGCGTCGGGAAGAGGACGCGGCACAACGCCGCGAGGAAGAGCGAGTGCGTCGGGAAGAGGACGCGGCACAACGCCGTGAGGAAGAGCGAGTGCATCGGGAAGACGAACGGCTTCGGCGCGAGGACGAGCGTGCGTCGCGAGGAAGACACAGCGCATCGAGGCACTGCTTACGAGTGCCACGCAGCAGCGCGTCTCCCCTCCAACCGAGAAGGCCCCCATCAAGGCCTCCGCCGCCACTCCTCCGCCTCTCGCTCATGATGGGACGTTCCGACAATTCCGGATATGGAGGAGGCGGTGGAATGATCACGTCACAATGCGTCGCCTGTCGAACATGCCACAAGACATGCAGCGTGCAGAGCTGAGGACGTGCTTCTCCACGAAGACACTGAGTGATTTGGAGACCTCGCTTCAGATCCCCGTCGACTCCCCGCACACGGTGGAAGAGGTGCTTGACCTTCTGCAGGAGCACGTGAAGGGTCAGAATAACGAAGCGATCCGTCGCCGTGCCTTCTCCACCTGTAAGCAAGCCGAGGGTGAGAGCTTCACCGACTTCTACGCACGTCTCAAGGGTCTTTCGGAAGAGATTGAAGTGTGCTCAGGGGCACGTTGCGAGGAAGTCTGGATGAAGCATGCCTTGTTGATGGGAGTTGGCAACGGGGAGTTGAGGCGAGAGCTTATCACCATGGACGCCTCCCGCACGCTTCAAGAGACAGTGACGAAATGTCGGTCGTATGAGGCCACCGATGTGACGTACTCTGAAACAGAGACCCCTCCAACGCCAGTAAGAGGCGTCTCACAGTACAAGAAGGGTAAGAAGGCGGCCCACGCGGAGAAAGCTGGTGCCAAAACATCCACGCCCCCCTCCAGCACAGCCTGCAGCAGCTGTGACACGCAGCACGGCTCCAAGCCGTGCCCAGCCGCCGCGGCACCCTGCCACGGTTGTGGCCGCGAGGGGCACAGGATGTACACCGTTAAGTGTTCCGCCAAAGGGGTTCAATGCGGCGTGTGCCTTCGCGTGGGGCACTACGACCGATTCTGCAGCCTCAACAAGCCCAAAAAACCCAAACCGAAGAAGGGTCCTTCCCTTGGCGTGGTTCGGACGCAGCCACCCGACACGGCCCCGCGCCACTCCGAGGAGCGTGCGGGCCACGTCCGGCGAGTGGACTCCAACACGCGCCCCAGGGCCCAACCTTCCCCCACCATCCGCGTCGCTGTCACCCAGGTCGACACGTCTGGCCGGATTGACGTGATACCCGACACCGGCGCTGATGTCACGGTGATAGGCCTTCAGCACCTCAAGAGCTTAGGCCTCCACCAACGCGACTTGCAACCGCCCCCTGCCATCAACTATTACAACGCGGACGGCTCATAGATGCAAGCTGCGGTGGGCTCCTTCCAAGTAGAGCTCACGTACGGCGATAGGTCGTGTGGAGGCTGGATCGACGTGCAGTCCTCTTACCCCGCCTCTGCTCTCGTGGGAGCACTGCAAGGCGCTGGGTGTGGTTCCCGCTGACTTCCCGAGGCAGATACCAGCCGCCCGGCCCGCCGCGGCCGCCGCCCGGGTAAGCGAGGCGCGGGGCAGCAGCGGACCGCGCGCCGCCACCCAAGGCCACGCAGCGGCCTCCGCACCTCATCCAAGCCAGCACACGCAGCCACCACCCGCCCTCCATATCCACACGTCCCCGTCGGAAGCTAAGGAGTACTTCCTGAAGGAGTACTCGGACGTGCTGGTGACGAAGGAGGCCTTAAGGACCGCGCCATTGAAGGATGAGAATCCACCTGCGGGAGGGCGCGCAGCCGTTCGCCATACATACTCCCAAGGTCATCCCTCTCGCCTTCAGGGATGCAGTCAAGCAACTGGATTCTATGGTGACTCAAGGCGTCATTGCCCCGCGGGCGACGACCCATCCCCTTGGTGTCACCCCTTAGTGGCTGTGGCTGCTTCAACGGTGGCGTCCGCATCACCACCGACTTGTCGAAGCTAAACAGCCAGGTGTCCCGTCCAGCCCACCCTTCGCCCACGCCCTTCACAGCAATACGGAGCGTGGACCCGGAGGCGCGGTTCTTCACGACGGTCGACGCCCTTTGTGGTTACTGGCAGATTCCGCTGGCAGAGGGAGCCCAGCCACTCACCACTTTCATCACGCCTTACGGACGTTTTCGCTACTGTCGAGGCCCCGTGGGTTTCGCCGCCACGGGCGACGCCTTCTGTTTACGCGGCGACACGGCACTCCAAGGCGTGACCAACTGTGTGAAGGTAGTGGACGACGTGCTGCTCTCCGACAAAGACTACCTCACGCACCTCCGCAGCATCGATAAGGTACTATCTCGGTACAGGACGCACGGCATCACTCTCAACCCCGAGAAGTTTGTCGTGGCTGCTCCGACTGTGTCCTTCTGCGGTTACCGGCTCTCAGGGGATGGTATTGCGGCCGACCCGGAGAAAGTGCGAGCTATAGCAGACTTCGCCACGCCTGCCAATCTGACGGATCTCAGGTCCTTCATGGGATTGGTGAACCAGCTGGCAGAATGCTCTCCCGACATCACCGCCGCCGCCTTACCTCTTCGTCCCCTGATGAGCCCGAAAAGGACGTTCACGTGGACACCTGACCATGCCCAGGCCTTCCAAAAGATGAAGGAGGCCCTGTCAAGTCCTCCGGTCCTTGCCACGTTCAACCCAGCCCTCCCCACCACCCTGCAGACGGACGCCTCGCGCCTGTACGGCGTAGGTTACGCCCTCCTGCAGGACCACGGAGGAGGAAAGTTCCGCCTGGTTCTGTGTGGCTCGCGATTCCTCACCGATACCGAGACTGTTAGCCTTTTTGTAAGCTGTTTTTTTGTGTGTTTTTGATTAAGGCGCGAACTGTTATCTCACGTCAGGTCCGGTGTACCGTTGCCTGCTTTCTCCAGTTGATAGAAGTCGTGACACAACACAATAGCCTTTTAGTTAAGTGATGTGGGTTATGTGTTGGCCGAGCGGAGCCGTTAAGTTCACTTTGAGTTCACTTAATTTACTCTCTCTCTCTCTGGTTGATTAAATGGTTGTATTGCTTTTTAAATATATTCACAGAATAGTTACAGTATTTTGTGGACGAGTCGTAAGTCGTACGCACACTCCGAGAAGTCCTGTGCTCTCGTCCGCCGCCCGCTCTGATCTGCCGGCTTCTCTTGGTACAGGAGCGGCCAGCGGCACCATGCTTGCTGAATCAGCACCGTTCCCACGGCAAGGAGCACCTCCTAAGCATAACGTAGCGTCTGTGTGTAACGTCCTGGCGCCGCTGGGCCATGGCGATACGACATACATTCACACATTCACATGTATGTTATAATATACACATTACATCGCTCGGTCACGGAAAAAGTCGCGACCTCGCGGCTCACCCGACCCTTAAAATCAGTGTACCTACCCATGTTACAGTCGCACAATGTGTACTAGTTAAACGAGGGCCTATTATAGTTGCATGTAAAAAAAATATATACAAGTCAGAGCCCGCCTAACGATACAACATCGGGAAATGCCAATGACAATAAAAATAATCATGGAAGTAACAATAAATGGGCAAAGTACATACAGGGCGAGGTAAACAGGGCTAGAGTCGTGGACGTGGAAGCTCAGCACTATTCCGAGAAAACAAAATAATAGCTCGAATAGTTATTTACAAAATACATCCTAGAAAAATAAATTGACTAAATTGTCATTAGGATACATGGTAATGGAGCTATTTTGAATAGTAATAAGAAAAGGAAAAAAAAATCCTTGAAGAAGATTTGATACAAACTGAGTCTTCGAGTCGGCTGTCCTCTCCGTTCCTGTGTCCCTGCCCATGCCAAAGCCTTCGCGAAGGAGTGGCAGGCCAGAGCCGAGAGCTGTGACCGCCGCGCCGCTACCTGTGCCCGAGATGCCAAGGCCCGGTATGACGCCCATGCCCGCCCGCTTCAGCCGCTGAAGATAGGTGCTCGTGCGCATCCAGGACCCAACCACGCAGCGTTGGGACAAGGTGGGCACGGTAATGGGCGCCGGCCGGTCTAGGGCCTATCACGTCCGGATGCCGAGCGGCCGCATCTTGTGGAGAGACCGCCGTTTTCTTCGGCCGGTTCTGCCCCCTGCAGTCGACACCCCGGCCGTGGACGAGTCTCCTCCACGCCCGGACTCACCTCACCTCTGTGCCCTGTCGCTCGGAGTGGCTCAGAGCCAAGGCACCCGCTCAAGACTAGGACTATGAGCGTGAAGGGTGGAGGGAGATGGGTAATGTTAGTTTTGAATATAGGCACCTTGCCTGGGGCAACACTAATCCCTCGGTGTCAGCGGTTTTGACTGTTGTGGCCCCTCAGAGGCTGGCAGTGCCTCAGGGCCAGTTCACCCCGTCTCTGTATCGCGTACGCATGTACCCGTCCTTTCTCTGTTAATTTCCATAGAATATACGGACTTTAGTTTGTTCAGTGTTTGTCTATCCAATGATTACAAGTGTCGACAAGTACCTGACCAACAGAAAGAAAGCTAAAATAGATGAAGGAAAACACAGAGAAGGAGGGAGGAGAGAGGGAGAAGGGGGCAAGGTAAGAGGGTGAGAAACTATTTAAAACTAGTTTGATCCCTTATGAAATGTATCCAGGAAAGTTAACGTCAAGAAAGGAGTTTTCTACTGTTTATTTAATTATTCTCTCTCTCTCTCTCTCTCTCTCTCTCTCTCTCTCTCTCTCTCTCTCTCTCTTCATCTTCTCAGCGTGTGGAGAGAAGACGTGGATGAAAAGGAGAGGAAAGAAAGGAGAATAGTATTAGGAAATGCTTTGTGTATGGAGGAAGAGAGGACGCGGAGGAAATGGAGAGAAGAGTGAAGGAGAGAAAAAAAGAGGGAGAGAAAGGATAGAAAAAAATGCATGCCTGTGGAGACTCAAATTCCGATGAAGTGAAAAACGAAAGAATAGGAAAAAGAGAAGAGGAATAAAAGGAAAAGAATAAAACAAAACAAGAAAAGGAAAGAATAATAGATAAGAGAGAGAAGGAAAATATAAAATGAAATATGAAAAGAATAGACGAACGTTAAGAGAGAGAGAGAGAGAGAGAGAGAGAGAGAGAGAGAGAGAGAGAGAGAGAGAGAGAGAGAGAGAGAGAGAGAGAGAGAGAGAGAGAGAGAGAGAGAGAGAGAGAGAGAGAGAGAGAGAGAGAGAGAGAGAGAGAATCACATTCGCACTCCCCCAAAAAAGTGAATATATTATAATAGAATTCCAGTATTTTTCCCTCCTCTACGTAACTTTTTGCTATTTTTATTTATCTTTCTCACAACCAAGACTATATTTTTATTATTATTTTTCTTCGTATTCGTACTTAGCTGCATTCCTTTCCTCGACCCTCCTCCTCCTCCATCTCTCCCTTCCCTCTCGCTTCCAAATCTCTTTTTCCTTCTCCTCGTCCTCCTCCTCCTTTTCCTCCCTTCAAACATATACTTGAATCCATCTTTCTCCACCCTTTCCCCTTTTCTTCTCATTCTTTCCCTTTCGTTCTTTAAAACCCCTTCCTTTCCTCCTCTTATTTTTCCTTCCCTTGCACACTGAACCTTTACTATGTTCCTCTCCTCCTCCTCCTCCTCCTCCTCCTCCTGGAGAAATAATTTCGAACGATCTTAACCGAGTCAACATTGCACAGAAGTAGTAAAAATTACCAACAAACTGATCGGATTTATTGGTCGTACATTTGAACATAAATCAGAAAAAGTAATATTGACACTGTACAATCCGTCAGTTCGCCCACATCTTGAGTATTGCGTTCAGTTTTGGTCTCCCTATTAGAGAAAAGATATAGATAAACTCGAGAGGGTGCAGCGTCGAGGTACTAAAATGATCCCTAGGCTGCGAAACAAACCGTATGAAGACAGATTTAAAGAACTTAACTTATTCAGCTTATCACAGCGCAGGCTAAGAGGTGACCTTGTAGAAGTGTTTAAAATTATCAAGGGATTCGACAACGTTAATGTTCATGATTATTTTAGTCTCTCAATCAAGTGTAACAAGAAACAATGGATACAAAATAACGAGGAAGTGTTTCAACTCAAATGAATCAAAACACTTCTTCAACCGTGGCATCAGTGTGTGGAATGGTTTGCATCAAAACGTCGTCGAAAGCGAAACTATTTGCACGTTGAAAAACCGATTAGACAAATATATAGAAGCTAACCCGAACATCCGCTATTTTGTTCCGGTCTAACAAAAAGTAGTGTTAGCTTAGTTGTCGTGTATGATCTTCCTTCTATCCATACAAAATTCCATTGTAGTTTTTCTACACTACATGGTATTCTTCCTTTTCATGCCAGCCTCGGCTAGAGGGACTGGTGGGAGGGGAGGAGCCTTCACCTTTGCTGTCCTGTGTCTCTGACTCGTAGATTAGAGTAGATGGTAGCAACAACAAACAGCCTAGTTACGACCAAGAGGTCTGTTGCTGTTTGCTTTTCCTTTCCTTTGTACTCCTCCTCCCCCTCCTCCTCCTCTTCCTTCAGTTCCTTTCACCTTCTCCTTCACACCTGTCCTTCCCTCCTCTCCCTTACATGTCCTTTTTTTCCCTCAACCCTGTGGTGAAAAGCGAGGTCGAAAAACTCTTTGGGAGGACGAGGAGGGGAAAACAAGTGTATGGAGTGTGCTACAAGTGAAAACAGTGGTGGTGTTGGTGTTGGTAGTGGTGTTGGTAGTGTGGATTGATGGTGTTCGAGAAAGAGCTGTGTGTGTGTGTGTGAGTGTGTGGTGCTGGTAGTGGTGGTGGAAGTTATAGAGGTGGTGATACAAATTACTGATGAGGTGATGGTGGTGGTGTGTGGTGTGGTATGGATTGATAATGTTGTCCAGATGGTGTGTATGCGATTGGGTTTTGCTGGAGGTGGTGGTGGTAGTGATGTTAGTGGTGGTGGTGGTTGATGAAAAAAAAACAGGAATACGGGTCTCAGGGTCTGATTTCTAAGGCAAAGGAGGTGGCTCGGCGGAGGCACGTAAAGGAACCGCATAAAGGAAAATGATATGCACGAGGCGAGAGTGAATTAGTGGCGCTGGGGAGAGGCCGCGAGGAGAGGAGGAGCAGGCGGAAGACATGAAGATGAGGAATATTTGATTTTAAAAAGGCTGGAATATTGCAAAAAGAATAACTGGAAAAAAAATAAAACTATGAAAGAAACTAAATGTAGATTATTAAGAAAAGCAGACTGTGGATTACGAAAAAGAAGGGAGAGAGATTTTCCGATAAAGTGATAGAAATGAACGGCTACAAAGAGGAAAATAATAACATCAATATATTAAAATGTGAAACACAAGGAAAATTAATAAAAAAATGGGAAAAATAACATTGATTAAGAATGAAACGAAGAGACAGAGAAGGAAATACGTAGAAAAGACAGAAAACACACAGACAGGCAGACAGTCAATACGAATAGAGGAATCTACACGCGTGGAAAGACCGACAAAAGAGAGAGAGAGAGAGAGAGAGAGAGAGAGAGAGAGAGAGAGAGAGAGAGAGAGAGAGAGAGAGAGAGAGAGAGAGAGAGAGAGAGAGAGAGAGAAGGGGGGGGGGGTTGGGGGGAGAGAGAAACAATCCGCAATATCAAAAGTTTCGTTCGACGAAGAAAAAGAAAGAAAAAAAAATGCAAGAGCAAAGCATTCAGTCTTGCAGAGTGAACAACAACAACAACAACAACAATAACAACAACAACAAGTAACAAAAAGGTAACACAGTCTAAAACAAAATACACAACACTTTTTTTCCCTTCCTTTCCTCCTTCCTTCCTTCCTTCCTCTCCACATTCGTCCAGCTCCACACACTCCCCTCCACCACAAACCCTCTTCCTCCCTCCTTTCTCTCCCCTTCCACACACCTTGTCATTTATCTGCAATTTGTACTCCTGCTTTTTCTGTTAGTATTATCTTCTCTTTGCTTATTTGTCTTTGTTCTGTTCTGTTTCTCTTTCATTCGTTTTTTTCCTCATCTGTCTTTCTCTCTCTTCTGCATACCCTTTCTTCTCCTCACCTTTCTTTCCTTCCCTGCATCTACTCTCCCCTTGTAGTCCCCCCAGCATCACTTTTCCCTTTTTCCCC
>NC_066553.1:12466966-12514466 GCF_024679095.1 Eriocheir sinensis | reverse complement strand
GAGAGAGAGAGAGAGAGAGAGAGAGAGAGAGAGAGAGAGAGAGAGAGAGAGAGAGAGAGAGAGAGAGAGAGAGAGAGAGAGAGAGAGAGAGAGAGAGAGAGAGAGAGAGAGAGAGAGAGAGAGAGAGAGAGAGAGAGAGAGAGAGAGAGAGAGAGAGAGAGAGAAGACGAAGATGAAAAAGGACAAAGAGAAAGGAAGAAAAAGAAATTATATGAATGACGGGGAGTTGGCTTATGGTTGCACGTGCAAACACTGTCACAGTTGAAAATATACTATGGAAGATGGCGATGATGGGAAAGTCGTTACGTAAAATTCGCTACACACCTGCTTCCGCCCTTCACCCCCCACCCCACCCCACCCTCCTCTAGCAGATGTGTTAGGTATCTCCCACTCTCCCGCGTTAGGCGAACAAAGCTGAACCCTGGTGGGGAATGGCTTAACGTCACGGTGTTGACTCGTCTCTGTTGCGGGATGATGGTACATTTCTCGTGAGAATGAGAAGCAATGCTTTGTGTAAACAGTGTGGGAGACGAAAGTCGTTTAGTGGATCGTGTCGGTCGTGCGTCGACAGTGACCGCCGTGGAAATGACTCTTTGATTAAACATTGTGGGAGACGTTTCACATCTCTCCTTCCGTCCATGAGTGTTCTTCACCATGAGCTAACAATGCAGAAAACTCTGTGAAAGCTGTGGAATGGTATTCGGCGAGATACATCTGCATCCCCTCCCCCCTTTCCCGCGTTTTTCCGAGCGTCAAGATAGAGAATTAAACTACCACCGCGATAGTCTTTATATAAGGAATAGTTAAAATTAGTGGGATTTTATGATTTTTATTGATATCTAGTGAGAAACTAACATGCCAAAATCTTATATTAGCTTAATGCAGGTCGATCATTTTTCGTTTGTGTTAAATCTAAACTTAATCCTGTCTGAATAGTTAAACCATTACATGAACACAATAAATTTTGAATTACACTCAAAAATACATCTTAATTCTGGATGAGAGGGATTCAGACAAGTTATAGTACACACATATGGCATACATGATAATAATAATAATAATAATAATAATAATAATAATAATAATAATAATAATAATAATAATAATAATAATAATAATAAAAACACTGTTAAAATGCATCTTAATTCTGGATGAGAGGGATTCAGACAAGTTATAGTACACACATATGGCATACATGATAATAATAATAATAATAATAATAATAATAATAATAATAATAATAATAATAATAATAATAATAATAATAACATTGTTAAAATGCATCTTAATTCTGGATGAGGGGGATAATTCAGACAAGTTATAGTACACACACATGGCATACATGATAATAATAATAATAATAATAATAATAATAATAATAATAATAATAATAATAATAATAATATTGCAACGTTCTGTGGATCATATGTACGTTTCTACTACCTAGTTACCACGTCCCCATCACCTTTTAAGAACCCTTTTACTACATCCCATTACGCCAATGCTATGTATTGGTACCTTTAATGTGCATATTCCCACAACCTTTCTGATAATCGGGGGGGGCTTCGTGGTGCAGTGGTTAGCACACTCGGCTCATAACCGAGAGAGACCGGGTTCGATTCCCGGGCGGAGTGGAAAAATTTTGCTGGGATTAAACCTTCCCACACTCATATCCTTGAGCATGCGAAGGCAATGAAGTGTAAAAAAAAAACTTGCTTTTTTATCTCGTAAAGGAAGAAATACAATCACAAAGGAGTAGGTCAAGTAGGTCATTGCGTTTTTTTTTGTGTGTGTGTTTTTGCTACGTTACTGTTACCTTTAGCGTGAATATTGCCACATTCTTCCTACTAAGCATACCATTACCTTTCTGCTACGTTTCTTGCAACGGTTCCTTCTATTACATCATATCTTCGTTAACTGCTCACAGTCACATAACCATAAATTTTACTTTTCGTTAATGCATATAAACGACGCTGAAAATCAATGTAGTTACACTTGAAGATGAGATGATCGTAAAAATCTAACTTGTTCTTAGTCAGCAAATGAGCAAAGATAAGACAAGACATTCTTAACTTATTATATTTTATTCATACTTTTCTCCTTTCTCTTTTTTTGTGTGTGTGGGGCGGAAATCAGTATATGCAATCCAATATAACACATTTATTTAGAACATGTCAAAGTGCTAATTATTGCGAGGGTGATTTTTTTTTTTCTATTTGAAAAAAACAAAAAACAGACATATAGTTCGCTAGTTAAGGCACTTGTTCTTTCCAGACATTATGGAAATGATTTTGATGACGGTAAAATCTTGAACTCCATATAAGCATTGTAACGCTGTTACCTTCACTAATTCCACACATTCATTTGCTTACGGGAGGATATAATAAGAAAGAAAAGATAGTTATACTTTGAGCTTTCAGAAAAATAGGTAATTTAACTACAACTTTAACTATATTTTTTTCCTAGACACTTAAAAAAAAACTCCCATAACATGACACACAATTCTCAAAATGAATCTTAAGTACATTAGGAAGCAGAGTATGCACTTTTTAGGGGGTATAGAAAAATGATTTTGTTGATTAAACCTTCCCATACTCATATCCTTGAGCATGCGAAGACAATGGTGTGTAAAAAAAAAAAATTATATAAAAAAAAAAATACACTCATCACATTTTTTTCTACCCAAATGTTCGATCCCATCCACACTATGAATGGCGAAAAAAAAAAAAAAACTAGGTATTCCTCGTAAAGGAAGAAATACAATCACAAAGGAGTAAGTCAAGCTGTCAATAACACCAACAAAAACGACAAAAAAAATATATATATACTTTCCCCTGAAATAAAATGATCTGATCGAGCAAATATATTATAATATTTTACCTAATTAATTATGGACAAGGTCAACAATACAAAGGGATTATAGTGGGTCCTATTAGAGTAGTGGAATGGAACCAAACCACAGTAAACCACAGGATTAGGTCAACAATATAAGTGTATCTCCAAGATCCTATTAGAAAGTAGTATGTAATGGAACCCAAACACCAGGAAACCATGGAGTTAATGTGATCAACGCATGATACTCAGATATGGAGGAAAATTAGAGAACCATATTTTTTTTATCAATTAATGTGACCAGTAATGTTAATTTTTATAACCAGAGACCAATGAGGACTAAAATATTTATGTATTTCTGTATTGCCAGAACACTTTAAACCTAGAGAAAGGACGCGGGATAACCATGGGCCTGAACCGGGCCTTCAGAGAAAACTTATCAAAACGTACTGGAGGAAACCAATTAGTTAATGTATGGAAGGGTATTAGTGACATGTCATCATGTATAACTAAGGTGGGCAGAACTCACTCTCTTATGTGCTTAGCGTATTATTAATCTTTTCACCTGTTGATGATCATTACCAAAAGGGAATACACACTAAATAAATAGAAGATAAGTGAATGTAAAACAAGTACCAAATTAAGCATGTTAGAAACCAGACAGGCTCTACAGTATTCCGGACATACAGGCTGACAATCAATGATCTAGCATTGTTGAAACCGACAGCTTAATAGGGAATATATTACTGGATTACCTTATCCTAATCTTAGCGTATCCTATGCATCATCAAATATTGTATGCAGAGAAAATAAAGGAGTTACCAAATGACTAGCAAATTAAACTGAAAATAAAAGAGTACGACAAGTACATATCAATTTTGGTTACACATAGTATCAAAAGATAAAAAAAAGTTCATTGATTAGGATCAGGTATGTAAAAGGGAATTGCGGGTCAAAAACTAAATACATGGAATTCACAGTATATACAGTAAACTGAGTAAAATTACAGAAAAAAAAATTAATAAACCAATAAACATTACGTTTCAATGAATATTGTTCATATAAATTCTTCCTGGAAGACTTTGATTATTGAAAAATAAATCCTCCCACTTGTGAACACTATGATCAGTAGTTCTTAATACCAGTATTTCATGATCTTTAATTCAATTAGGGTGAATATTTCCTCTATTACCACTTTTCCTTTTGGAATTTTATTCTTCCACTTGATAGTTTTAAACACTTTTGAGTGTTTTGATGTCTCATTTGTTGTAAAAAATGAATAATAACCATAATATGACAATTGGGGAGATTGTATTACTCACGCGCCGACATCTCGTTTTCTACTCAGCCAACTGCTCTTTTGTTGCTATACGTTACATGTTACGTTACGTTACGTCACGTTACATAATGCGTTATATATTTTCTACTACCCTTTAAACCTTCCGTAAAAAAGAACATTGGGAGTGTATAGATGAAAACAACGGTAAATCTTTCCTCTATTCGCGGGTTCTCTTTTTTTTTCTTTCTATTTTTTCCATTGACAGAATTTAAGCTCTTTAGTGTTTTGAAGCATCATTTGTTTGGAAATGAATACTAGCCGTTATATGACCACGTCAACGGAGTTAAGATTGGTGATACCTCAATATACTCAAAAAGGCTTAACAATTATCAAACGGAAGAAAAATACAAAAAAAAAAAAACAGGAAATATAATAAAGGAAAGAAATACCAAAGTGTGAAAATAGACATGAAATGTTGAAATGGGCGTGACCATGATGTCTCAATAGGACTTAAAGCGTACCTAGCATAGCCTATCCATCTATCTGACATGGTTATATTATAGTTAATATTCATTTGCACAACAAATGACACCTCAAAACACTCAAAAGGGTTTAAAACTATCGAATGGAAGAAAAAAAGGTGCATTTCCAATAGAAGCGCTGAAGTCATCCTCAAGCTTTACTTAGCACTAGTTAGAGTTCATCTCGATTATGTGGTTCAGTTTTGGTCAGTCCATTAAGAATGGGTATCAAGATGTTAGAATCTGTACAGAGTAAGATGAAAAAAAGTGATTCAAAGGACGGAAAACTTTCCATATGAGGATAGACTTTAGCATTTAAATCTGCATTCTCTAGAGAAGCGAAGGTTACGAGAAGACGTGACTGACATTTGTAAAGGGATGAAGGGCTTTAATAGGGTTTTTTGTTGTTAAATAGTCGGGTAATGCATGTAGCAGTGGGTTTAAGATAGATAAATTCAGATTCAACAAAGACATGGACAAGCATTGGTTTACCAAAAGAGGTGTGGATGAGTGGAATAGGCTTGGCAGTCATGCTGTGCGTGACAGTATCATAAATACATTCAAGAAAAACTTGAATAAATTCATGGCTAGTGAGGTAAGCTGGAGTTAGGCACACAGGAGATGCCTTGTCGGTCGGTCTCATGCAATTTTTTATCTTTTTTTCTGAGATATGAAACTTGTCATCACATGTACTGAAACCTCATTGCGTCATGTGGTGAAGCAATATGTCTCAGCCGAGGGTAGTGATCCTAAAAGAGTAGCCTATTTTATATTTTTTGACTTATTTATGTTGATTAACAACCTAACAAACTTGACCCCCGCCAATCGACTATACCATGCTGTGCGCAAACTAATTTCCCATTTCATGACTATTTTCACGGTTATTATGGTATTTCTTTCTTTCGTTACCGTTTCAGTTCTCGGAATTTTTTGAAGAACAGAAGGACATAAGAACGCAAAAAAAAAAAAAAAAAAAAAATGCATGAGACCGACCGACAAGGCATCTCCTGTGTGCCTAACTCCAGCTTACCTCACTAGCCATGAATTTATTCAAGTTTTTCTTGAATGTATTTATGGCGTTCAAAAGTTTTTGTTTGTTTGTTAGGCTGAATACCCATACGTAAGGAAGGCTAATGGAAAAATAATTCAATGGGTGCTAATGGAAGGGAGGCGAGGGATGGTTGTGAGACGGAGAGAGAAAGGCACGGGGGGAGGGAGGGGCGGTTAGGGCTGGGAATACAACTTTTCTCTATTTTTTCCAATGTATGGACAGATGATATCATGATGAAGCACGATGCTGCCCTAAAGAAGTAAATAACAATAGATTAATGGTGATAATAATAGTAAATAATGATAAAAATAATGATAATAATAACAGTAATGATAGAAAACCCAAACAAAATAATGATGTGAGCTGTTGAACTTAAATAATAAATACGAATTAGTTATGAAAGGAAATTAAAAAGAAACTTGAGGAGATCATGTAAAAACGGAAACGGAAAAAATGAAGAAAGTAAAATATACAAGAGTAAAAGTTTGAAAAAAAGTAGACAAGGGATAAATGAAGAAGTAAAATAAATATTAACCATAAAAAAATCAAAACAAGAAGAACCTAAAATTAGAAGCACGAAAAATAAGAAAAATAAGGAAGAGGAGAAAGATGAGTAAAATTAATGGTAGAAAAAAAAGGTTCAAAAGTACCAAAAAAAAGTTGCAGATATAAAACGCATGTATATTTTTTTATGGATAACTTGATTAGAATGGAATGGAGATTTAATTGCCACGCTCCCTCCTGACCTCCTCCCTCCTTCGTCCCTCTCTTTCCTTCCTTCCGTCTCTCTCACATCTATTATTTCTCTCTCTCTCGCTGTCACTTTTTTCTCAGCTCTTCTTTTTTTCAGTTTCTTGCCTTCTTGATTCATTTTACGATTTCTTCTTCGTATCATTGTTTCATTAGTTTATTTCCTCTTTTTTTTGTACAAGTGTTCCTTTTTTATCTTTCCTTCCCTGCTACTACTACTACTACTACTACTACTACTACTACTACTACTACTGTTACTACTACTATTACTACAATTGTTTTCTTAAATCCCTTCCAAGCCTTGCGGTACCTGCTCTTTCTCGTTTTCTCTCATTTTTCTTTCTCTTTTTTCCCGACCCCTAATTGTTGCTTCACCCTTCCTTCCTTCTTTTATTTCTTTATCTTTTCATATTCATTCCTTTCAATTATTTTTCTTTCCCATTCCTCTTTTGCCTCTTTTCTTTCTTTCCCATCTCTTCGTTTAACAACATTCCTTTCATCACCTCTCACTACCTTCACACGTCTCTTTACTTCTCACGCTATGCATTTTCTTCCTCATTTATCTTTCTCTTCCCCCACTGTTCTTAATCCTTTTCCTTTTGCCTTGTTTATCTCTAAGACTTCCATGAGGTTTTATGCCCGTCCTTTCATCTTACCCTCTCTTCTTTCTCTCCCTCACACACACACACACACACACACACACACACACACACACACACACACACACACCAAGTAAGTTCACTCCTCTTTCCTTCCCCACTCACACTAATATCACACCAAACACCCACACACACTCCAACAAACATCCTCACACTTCACCGCCAGCAATTATCAACCCTAACTCAGATACGCGGACAGAAGCTCACGTTGCTGCCTTCCCCTCACACATTTACCTAACGCCGCTCCCTGCCTACCTGTAAGCCATCATCTATCCCTCCCACCTGAACGCACGCCTCCCCCCTGCCCCGTCCTGCTCCCTCACTCCCCACCCTCACGCCACGCCATCACCACACCAGACACACGCACTGCCATCTTATTAATTAACACGTCCATCTGCACCACACGTCACTGTTACTTAGCCGGTTTGTTAGTTAGTTGGTTGGTGGGTTAGTCAGTTAATCAGTTAGTTAGTTGGTAATTTAGATAGCTCGTAAGTTAGTTAGTTGGTTATTTATTTATATGACTAATAGTTAGTTAGTTGGTTGGTTGGTTGGTTAGTTATTTCTGGATCTGGATCTGGATAATAATGCGCAGGGCAGTAAAAAAGTGCATAACACGCATATTTGTTGGCTGTTGGGGGGACGGGGGAGCCGAGTGTGCAGGGGAGGGAAGTGAATCAAGTGTAATTGTTAGTGTTGGTGTGTTGTGGTGACAAGTGAGTGTGTATTGTTTTCTGAATGAGTCTATTGTACCGCAGTCTAAAATCTGTTGAGGGAGGCTGTTCCAGTCACGTATGGTGCGTGGAAAGTATGAGGGCTTATATGCGTCAGTGTTAGTGTGATATGTTTGGTATTTATGGATGTGTGTGTTACGAGTACGTTGACTGTTTGCGTTGTGTAGGTATGTTTGTGGGTCAATGTCAATGTGAGTGTTTGTGATCTTGTACATAAGTGTAAGTTTGTGTGCTTGTCTGTTATGTGAAGAGGGTCCATGTTTATCTGTTGTTTGATCCGTGTTGTGATTCCAGGCGCTCGAGTGTAATTGTTTGTAATGAACCTTGCCGCCTTGGTGTTGATTTGTTCTAACCTATCAATGTTTCTGTGTGTGAGAGGATCCCACACCGTGGAGCAGTATTCCAGTGTTGGTCTCACAAGTGCGTCATAAGCTATGTGTTTAATGTCAGGTGTGCAGTTATGTGAACTTTACATTTCTGCCCGAAATCGTGCCAAATCTATTCTCCGACTAACCAAAAATTCTTTCATTAATAGAAAATGTCAAAACCTTGCTTTCTCTAACTCTTCCCGTGACTTCTGGCATCTAGCCAAAAACATCTCCTCCAACTTCACTTCTTCATCTTTCCCTCCACTCCTCAGTCCTGACGGCAACACTGCCGTCTCATCTATCTCTAAGGCTGAACTCTTCTCTCAAACTTTTTCTAAAAACTCCACTCTGGACGATTCTGGGCATATTCCTCCTACTCATCCCCCCTCTGACTCCTTTATGCCTGTTATAAAGATTCTTCAAAATGATGTTTTCTATGCCCTCTCTGGCCTCAATCCTCAGAAGGCTTATGGACCTGATGGAGTGCCTCCTATTGTCCTTAAAAACTGTGCCTCCGTGCTGTCACCCTGCCTGGTCAAACTCTTTCGTCTCTGCCTGTCAACATCTACCTTTCCTTCTTGCTGGAAGTATGCCTTCATACAGCCTGTACCTAAGAAGGGTGACCGCTCCAATCCCTCAAACTACCGTCCTATTGCTTTACTTTCTTGTCTATCTAAAGCTTTTGAATCAATCCTTAACCGGAAGATTCAAAAGCACCTTTCCACTTCTGACCTTCTATCTGATCGCCAGTACGGGTTCCGCAAGGGGCGTTCTACTGGTGATCTCCTAGCCTTCTTAACTGACTCTTGGTCATCCTCTCTTAGCCGTTTCGGTGAAACTTTTGCTATTGCGCTGGACATATCAAAAGCTTTTGATAGGGTCTGGCACAAATCTTTGCTTTCTAAACTACCCTCCTACGGTTTCTATCCTTCTCTCCGTACCTTTATCTCCAGTTTCCTTTCTGACCGTTCTATTTCTGCCGTGGTAGACGGTCACTGTTCTTCCCCTAAATCTATTAACAGTGGTGTCCCACAGGGTTCTGTCCTATCTCCCACTCTTTTTCTGTTGTTCATTGATGATCTTCTTTCCAAAACGAACTGTCCTATCCATTCCTACGCCGATGATTCCACTCTGCATTATTCAACTTCTTATAATAGAAGACCCACCTTTCAGGAACTTAACGACTCAAGGCTGGAGGCTGCAGAACGCTTAGCCTCAGACCTTACTATTATTTCCGATTGGGGCAAGAAGAACCTGGTGTCCTTCAACGCCTCAAAAACACAGTTTCTCCACCTATCCACTCGACACAATCTTCCAAACAACTATCCCCTATTCTTTGACAACACCCAGCTATCACCTTCCTCAACACTAAACATTCTCGGTCTATCCTTAACTCAAAATCTCAACTGGAAACTTCATATCTCATCTCTTACTAAATCAGCTTCCTCGAGGCTGGGCGTTCTGTACCGTCTCCGCCAGTTCTTCTCCCCTGCACAGTTGCTGTCCATATACAGGGGCCTTGTCCGCCCTCGTACGGAGTATGCATCTCATGTGTGGGGGGACTCCACTCACACAGCTCTTCTGGACAGAGTGGAGGCTAAGGCTCTTCGTCTCATCAGCTCTCCTCCTCATACTGATAGTCTTCTACCTCTTAAATTCGGCCGCAATGTTGCCTCTCTATCTTCTATCGATATTTCCACGCTGACTGCTCTTCTGAACTTGCTAACTGCATGCCTCCCCCCCTCCCGCGGCCCCGCTGCACTCGACTTTCTACTCATGCTCATCCCTATACTGTCCAAACCCCTTATGCAAGAGTTAACCAGCATCTTCACTCTTTCATCCCTCACGCTGGTAAACTCTGGAACACTCTTCCTTCATCTGTATTTCCTCCTGCCTACGACTTAAACTCTTTCAAGAGGAGGGTATCAGGACACCTCTCCTCCCGAAACTGACCTATCTTTCGGCCACCTCTTTAGATTCTTTTTAGGAGCAGTGAGTAGCGGGCTTTTTTTTATTAATGTTTGCTTTTTGTGTGCCCTTGAACTGTCTCCTTTGCTGTAAAAAAAAAAAAATGTAAATTCCTCCTCAGGAACCCCAGTGTTCTGTTGGCTGTGGCACTGATATGGTCTATGTGGGTGTTGAATTTCAAGTTAGTTGAGAGATGGATACCAAGGTGCTTGTGTGTGTAAACTGATTCTAAATTTGAATTGTGGAGAGTGTAGGTGTGAAGGATGGGGTTGTGCGCTCTAGGGAATCTTAATAGTTTGCATTTGTCTGGTCGGAAGTGCATCTGCCAGGTGCGCTCCCACCGCTCGAGGGCGTCCAAGTCGTTTTGTAGTAGTCTGCAGTCGTCAGTAGTCTTTACTGCTCTAAATAGTAAACTATCGTCGGCAAATAGTCTAGTGGAAGAGTTAGGCGTTGACAGTGGAAGATAGTTAATGTACAGGAGGAAAAGAAGGGGGCCTAGAACGGTGCCTTGTGGGACACCTGAAGAAACAGGGACAGTGTCAGATGAAGATCCGTCAAGAAGAACACGTTGAGTCCTGTTAGTAAGAAATGCAGTGATCCAGTGAAGAATAGGTCCTGAAATACCGTAATATCTCAATTTTAATGTCAGTCTTTTGTGCGGGACTTTGTCGAAGGCTTTGTCAAAATCTAAAACAATAATGTCAACTTGTTTAATGTCACGTCGGTCAAGTAGCCCCGTAACTTCGTGAAATGTAGTAATGAGTTGCGATTCACATGAGCGTTTAGGTCGAAAGCCGTGTTGTGAGTCAGTAAGGATGTTGTTTGCGTCAAGGTGATTCATTATGTGTTTGTATATTATGTGTTCGAAAATTTTACATGGAATCGATGTTAGTGAGATGGGGCGATAATTGGCTGGGTCAGTCCGGTCACCTGTCTTGAATTAAGGATTAATGTTTGCCAAAAGCCAGTCAGAGGATAATGAGGTGGGTGATAGTGATTGGGTGAATATGGCCTGAAGGATGGGGGCAAGGATGGGGGCAAAGGATTTAAGAATGAAGGCGGGAACGTTGTCTTGGCCAGTGGATTAGTTGCGTGGAGTTAGTTAGGCTTGCTTGCTTATAAATGAAATAGAAAAAAATTGGAATAAAGCAAAAGGAAAGCAATTTTACAGACTGACAACAAAAATGCACAATACATAGCCTACTGCAGACGAGTAATAATTCATGATCATTCATCCGCGTGATACCCCCCCCCCTCACACACACACACACACACACACACACACACACACACACACCTCACTCACCCTTCCTCCACCTCCAACACACCCTCACACCCTGTAACCACCCTTTGTCCATTCCAACACACCCTATACCTACCTTCATCACCTTATACCCACCCTTCCTCCACCGGAAACACACCCACCCACCTTCATCACCTTATACCCACCCTTCTTCCACTGAAACACACCCACACACCCTATACCCCCTCCCCCTCCACTCACCCACAACGCTGAGCCTGAAGCGGCGGAATATCTTGGCTGCGTGGACACCTGGCACTCGTAGAGGCCGGAGTCGGTGATGGCGGGCCGGTCCACCTCCAGGCTCCAGAGGGGCGAGCCGGGCAGGTGCAGCGCGCGGAACCTCGTGTCCGTCGTGTACGTGAAGTTACATGTGGTCAGCACGTGCAGGTCCTGGCGCCTGATCCACGACACCTGGGGGGGAGAACACCTGGTGTAGTGCGGGAGAAATGTGTGTTTTGTTTTGTTCCTGTAATGGTTGATGAGGTGCCGGGTTTTAATTAAGGGATGAAATTATTAGAGGAATATCAGGTGCTTCTGTCTGACTCGTAACACCTGGGAAGGAAGAATATTTGGTTGTGTGTACGAGGGGAGTAATTTTGTTTGAAGTGTTTGTAAGGTTATAAGGGCCGCATTATTATGTGTGTCGGCAGTGTTGGCAAGCCTGTGAATGATGTGTCTCCTTGGTGGCAGTGATCATGCAGGCGTGGGGCGTACAAGTCATCATGATGGTGTACACTGGCAGAGGTTCCCAACTTTTTTTTCAGGCGACCCCAATCATGCACCTCTAGACATGACTGCGACCCCACTAGTTTAGTTGTATATGTGTTATAATTTATTATTATTATTATTTATTTTTAGGTCTTGGTGACCCAAGAAAACGCCTGGGGACCCCACTTCGGACCGCGACCCCAGGGCTGGGAAAGGGGAGTGTACAGTGATCCCCGCGGCGCCTCACGCAGAGGAATGGTTTACAACGTGTAGTCTGGAGAGGAATCCTTCGTTTATAGTGAAATATTTAGGCAGTAACGAGCGAGTGGCGAGGCACTGACGTAGAGGTGAGGCACCTTGTGTTGCCAACTCTCAGAGAGGTAACGTAAGGAATGCCGTGATATTTTAGTGTTATTATTTAACTATGCAATGAAATAATCTATACATTTAGTCGCAAACTTCAATAGCAATGCTTATAATTCGATGGAAAGCGACCAAAATGCCCCAGGTGTCAATGTAACAATGTCGACAAAACCATCGGGCATTGTGGGTAAAACAAAGGCGCATCGGTGACGTCACGCCGAGCCAGAGTGCTGCGGAAAATGCCGGAGTGAGGGTGTGTCCATGTGCCGTGCGTGTTGGGGTCCCCGGCGGCCACTACTCGTGGATCAGGTGAGGAACAGTGTGGGGGTTCTTGCAGGAAGGGACGCGGCGTACAGACAATGGTTGAGGCAGGGGAGGCCGGTGGGGAGGATGGAGTGAGTGCCATGCCGCCTGAAGCCTTGTCCTGCCAGTTCGTTGATTATTACAGTGATTATGAGGGGTGCCCGTGTTGAGAATCGCCTGGGGAGTGAACTGAAGGTATCTAAAGACATATAATTAGTAATAGTTGAAGGAGGTCGTTTCGTGCTGTCATTGGCTGCTGGCCGTGACGTCATCGGTGCCTGGCCGGTGATGTTGACGCCGCGGCGGTGATCGGAGTGTGAGTCGCGCTCTGCCACGCCCCGACGAGAGGGACGGGGCGGCGGGCGTCTGTGTAGCATGAACAGTCATGAGGTCTGACACAGTGCTGAGGAATGAGTGTGAAGGAACCGGGGAGCGTGAGTGTGAGGGAGTGATGAGGAGAGAATCGTCGCACCTCAGGCTGCTGGGAGGGAAGGAGGGAGGGGAAAGGGAGGAGAGGAGGGTCTTAGGGTCAACAAGACAAGCCGCAGCAAGTCTCGATAGTGTGTTAATTTTACGTAATGCATCTTTTATTACACTAAGGTTGTGTATGTAGCTTATACCTGGTGTTGTTCATGCTTAACTCGTCCATAAGGCTTCCGGTAATGATGGAACGAGCGAAGTATCCTGAGCTCGTCAAGGTCCCGTATTGGTGTTTCGAGCCGAGTGTCGTTCCGTGCGGGTCCAGATGAAGCTGCCCGGCGCGTGGTCTCATCACGACACATTAAGCCTAACCAAAACTCTGAAACTCGTATACTTCACCTAACGCAATCTTTGAAATACAGCTTTTATTTGTTTCAGTGTTTTACTCAACATGTACAGTTCTCTCTCTCTCTCTCTCTCTCTCTCTCTGTGTGTGTTTTAATTTTAGTAGTCTTTGTTTCTCTTATTTCCTGACACCTGAATTCCCGTCTTATTCATGAAGGTATTCCAGGATTCCACCTAAATATGACTAAGGCTAACCAGTCACCAGGTATCGTAGGTACTCTGAATCACGCCACCAAACAAGGGACTATTAGAGGTTGCTACACTCGCAGCTTGACCGATTACTGAGGACATGACGATCGGGAACGGAACTCTAGAAGAATACACACACCCATGACAAACCATTAACGCTAACCCAGTCTAGAGTGTGGGGATTAGAACAGAATAAAGGGAAGGACTGCTTTAAGTTTTAACAAAGTATTGATATGATTACACCCACACCACACCCTTTAACTAGCTTGTCTTATCCCCTGTCATCCCTTCTGCCACTCTCTGCCCGCCTTTAACCTCCCCCCCAATCATTAGTATTATCATCTTCCAACCTTCCAACCTCCCCCCAGCCAATCGCTCTTCAGTACTCCCCCCACTTCCCCTCCCTCCCCGTAACTGCTCCCCCAAAATTCCTGCTTCTCCCTTCATATCCCCCACCAGATCATTTTTTTCTCCCTCTCCACAGCTCCCCTCCCCCGTTCCTCTCTCCCTCCCTCGCCTCCCCCTCTCGTCTGCCGGCTTCCGCTCCTCAACTCTCTCTCTCTCTCTCTCTCCGGTGCTCCACCTGCTTCCTCCTTCCTCCCTCCATGATGAATGGCCGAGGAAGGGACGGCTTGTAATACGGGGATGATAATCATCTGCTGAGGATGAGTATTTTGTTTTGGGTTTTACGGAGACGAGTTTCTTCCTTTACCAACACGAGCTGCGTGAAGCTTAGTTTTCTCGTTAGTTAGTTTCTCGTTAGTTAATCACGGTATCTAGTTAGTTTGTAGTTTCTTTTTTAATGGTGTAGTTTTCGCCTATGTGTCACTTTCGGGGATCATCTGGCAACAGTAATTGCTTGTTTTAATATTTTTTGTCAGCCTTCATAGTTATTAAGGCGGACAATGTATTTAGTGTGTGTGTGTGTGTGTGTGTGTGTGTGTGTGTGTGTGTGCCGTCAGACAGATCTGCTTGAATCACAAAAGGTATTTGCAAATATCGTGGAACACACCTGTTATATGTTACTGATGTCGTCTAAAACAATTATAATAACTAATAATTTGTTATAATATGGTAGTAGAGTTGCTGCTGCTGCTGGGATGAAAGATACAAGTGTGATAATTGGTGATGGTACTGGTGGTGGTGGTGGTGGAGGTGGTGGAGGTAATGGTGATGGTATTGGAGGTGGTGGAGGTGATGGTGATGGTATTGATTTAGGACTTTATGTGGTGGTGATACTGATGGAGGGGAGTTGGAGGTGCTGCAACTGGTGATGGTCGTGGTGGAGTTCCTTGTTCAGGTGGTGATGGTGGTGGTGATATTATGCTAAATGAACATACGTGGAGCGAAATATACAAAGCGTGATGAAAGTAGCGCCTAAAAATTGAAACAAAAACAAAAACATGCGTACAGTGAGACAGATAAAAGTGAAAAAACAGCCCCACTGGAGTCACATCATGTAAGGACCCTCGAAAAAAAGAAATGGGAAAAAGTGGAGATAAAAGAACGAATGACCAGACCTGACAGAAATCATGAGCGAGAGAAAGGAAAAAATGTGGGGGTGTAGTAATAAAACCATATAATAAATCAATAAAAAAAAGGCTGTAAAAAGTGCAGAAGCGATAAAAATGACTGAGTGTAAAATGTAGTGGCAGGAGGACTGACGAGAGGACGGGAGTCGTGGCGGGGAGGGAGGGAGGGAATGGACGAATGGTCGAGTGTGACGATGTGCCGTGATGAATATACTTGGAGTAGTTAATTGGTGTCATAGTGTTTTGCATGTATGGTAATGATTTATATTTGTATTAGTATTTGTATAATACCTATCAATACCTGCTACACATACTGCTACGGTTACTATTCCTACAACTGCCACTACCACTGCTACTCCTATTGCTACTACTGCAGCTACTACACTGCTGCTACTACTGTTATTACTGTTAGTACTTCTGCTGTTACTACTGCTACTACTGCAGCTACTACACTGCTGCTACTACTCTGCTGCTACTACTGTTATTACTGTTACTACTTCTGCTGTTACCACTGCTACTACTACTGCTACTACTGCTGCTACTACACTGCTGCTACTACTGTTATTACTGTTACCACTTCTGCTGTTACCACTGCTACTACTACTGCTACTACTACTGCTACTACTACTACTACTACTACTGCTACTACTAGTGCTACTACTGATGCTACTACTACTACTACTACTACTACTACTACTACTGCTGCTACTACTGTTATTACTGTTACTACTTCTGCTGTTACCACTGCTACTACTACTGCTACTACTACTACTACTACTACTACTACTACTACTACTACTACTACTACTACTACTACTACTACTACTGCTACTACTAGTGCTACTACTGATGCTACTACTACTACTACTACTACTACTACTACTACTACTACTACTACTACTACTACTACTACTGCTGCTACTACTGTTATTACTGTTACTACTTCTGCTGTTACCACTGCTACTACTACTGCTACTACTGCTGCTACTACTAGTGCTACTACTGATGCTACTGCTACTACTACTACTACTGCTACTACTACTACCTACTACTACTACTACTACTACTACTACCACCTCCACCACCACCACACTACCATCACCGCCACATCCACTACCTTCATAACCACCATCACCACCACCACTACCTCCACAGCAATCGCCACCACCACCATCACAATCGTCACCACCACCATTGCTCACCCAGACTGCAGCACATACAATTTGGTGCCTGGACTAACCCGAGAGAAAAATGCCCGCCGTGTACTACAAATAATGGTCCCGTGACGGGGCTTTAGAGAGGTAGAGGCGGGGAGTGGCGCGTGGTGCTCGCTATGAGTGTGTTAGTAAGGGTGACATGGTGAAGGGGACGCCGATACAGAGTTAATGGAATACAAAATGGAGAGAAAAGCAATGCACCGCAGTACTTGTGAATGATAGAGAGGGGGACTTAGGGTGATTGATACAGGAATGGACAATAAAGGGTACTAGAATGGACAATAAAAGGTGCTGGAATAGATGATGAAAGGTGCTGGAATGGATGAAGCATTTCGTTCTGAGTTGATTTAGATTTTACATAGAGAAGCGAAGAGGGGTATAGGAATATAAGAATTATGATAAGTTTTCTGTGATAATGATAGTACTAATGGTAATGGTAATAAAAGATGATAACAGTAATAACTGTTCTATGATGGTAGAAATACTTAAGAACACGATATTCAACGGAAATAACTTTAAATATTCAGAGTTCTACACCAAAGATTTTTAATTGCAATTTTTCTTTTCTTTTACAGGAGAAAGGTGGGTTTTGTGTCCAAGTCGCCGCGTCATGTAAGTGTTGAGGTGTGTGTGTGCCTGTGTGTGTGCATGTGCCTGTGTGTGTGTGTGTGTGTGTGTGTGTGTGTGTGTGTGTGTGTGTGTGTGTGTGTGTGTGTGTGTGCAAGTGTGTATTATAAAGACCTAAAATAATCAGCAACTATCACAAGAAATATTTGGAAACAACAAAACGAACAGTAAAGAAAACGACACCACATCCACCTCGTCCTCCACCCATCCATCGCATCCATCTCTCCCATCACATCAACTCCCCCATCACTTCCATTTCTTGTTCTCCACTTCCTCAACCACAACCATTCAACCACAGCAACCATATCCTACTCCATCTCCCCCCACCACATCCAATTTATCCAACCACCACATTCGTCCCTCCCGCCACCTTCTCCATCACCTCCACTTCCTCCTCCACCATTCCATCACCTCTTTCTTTTCCACTACTTCATCAACCACCACTCCCATACCTGCTCCACTTCCCTCACCTCCACCCCTCCACCATGCAGGCACCCACAGGAGAAACGGGTGGCACCGTAATATATGGGTAGGAAGTTGGGTGACTTGGGTGTGTGAAGAGGGTGACCAGAGACTGAATGGAATGCAAGTGATTTGGTAGTATTTGACTAGTTAGTGAGGGGGTGAGGTGAGGCTAACGGGAAAGCGTGGGTGGATGAGGATGAATGGATGATGATGGGTGGGTGGGTGAAAGGGTGAGGAACCGAGTTAGTGGGTGAGACAAAAGAGAGAGAGAGAGAGAGAGAGAGAGAGAGAGAGAGAGAGAGAGAGAGAGAGAGAGAGAGAGAGAGAGAGATGTAACACTCCATTAGAAAAAAAAAACCCTCATCGTAGACAATATTTTTCTTGTTTACACACGACGAAAAGAAAAAGAAAACGAGTTACGAGATGCGTTTGTGAAGGAGTGACTCAAGTGGTCTCCGCGGCACCCTTCACGTCGTCTGCTTCTCCGCTACATAATCCGTTTCCAATATGATGTTCCCGTCACTCGTAACTTATGTAGGCGCGTGAGAAAATTGAAATACCCAATACCGTAGAGTTCGTTGTTGAGGTGTGCCACACTTAGTGTTGTGTCAATTCTGAAGGAGACGATGGGAAGAAGATGAAGAGGAGGAGGAAGGTGGAGGAGGGAGAAGCTATGTGGGAGGGTAGTAATTTTTTTACCTAGATATTCAAACCACACAGACTCTTTGGTCCAGACTAGGTGGTCTGTCCTTAAACCTAAGTGAAAATATATCAGTCACATGTCACTAATTAATTAAGACTTCGCATTTCTACTTAAGTAGATATCAAGTAGAAGGAAGTGTCGGTCGAGCCTGTTTTGAAATGAATCAGTCGTGCTGCACGGGACCACTGAAGGTGGGAGCTATTAGATTCTCGCCCTGTATCGATGGTGAACAAAAATTTGGTGGTTTGAATTAATTTGTTTGCATTAAAGTTTTTGTGCTATTCTTTCTCGTTCGCAAATATGTGATGTGAAAAAAAAGGAGAAAAACATGATAATCAGAAGAGAGGTAAGATTTCGGTAAGAGGAGGCAGAGGAGAAGGAGTAGGAGGAGGTGTGGGGTAAGAAAATGAGAAAGCGGAGACTTCAACAGGAAAGAGGAAAGCAGAAAAAGGAGGAGGAGGAGGAGGAGGAGGAGATGGAAGAGGAGGAGGAGGAGGAGGAGGAGGAGGAAGTTAGAAGTGACAAATGGCTCCATCAGGACAGGGCCGTGAAGGGGCAGGAAGACGTGTGGCAATAAAGGTCAAGGCGTGGCAGTCACTCCATGGCGGCGACGACCTTACTGACCGACCGACTGACTGACTGACTGACTGACTGACTGATAGACCGACCAACGGACTGGGTGACTGACTGGCGGTTACGAACCTATTTACTGAGTGACTGACTGAATGAATGGTTATGCTGGCGACAAACTTTAGGTGACTGACAAGCTGATAGGATGGCAGTGATTTGTTTGCTAACTACTACACTAGATAACTGATTACCTGACATAATGACTGATTGATTAATTGATTGATTGATTAATTTGCTAAGTGATAAAAACAGTTGACTGACTGACGAATTGAACATAAGAACATAAGAATGTAAGGAGTCTGCAAGAGGCCGGTTGGCCTATACAAGGCAGCTCCTGTACATAATCCTAACCCCACCTTACCTCACTATCCATGAATTGATCCAACCTCTTCTTGAATGTATCTACGGTATTGGCACCCACAACATGGCTCCCAAGCCTGTTCCATTCATCCACCACTTTATTGGTGAACCAACTCTTGCCTATGTCTTTGCTTAAACTGAATTTGTCTAACTTAAAACCATTGCTACGTGTCCTACCTCACCCTTTTTCTACCAAAACCCTATTGACATCCACTTTATTAAAGCCTTTCACCCATTTTTAGACTTCGATAAGGTCTTTTCGCAACTTTCGCCTTTCTAGAGAGTGTAGCCTCACAAGGCAAGGTTCTCACACCTTGAATAATTTTTGTCATCCTTCTCTGTACAGAGTCTAACATCTTGATATCCATTCTATAGAAGGGTGACCAGAACTGAACCGCGCAATCAAGGTGAGCTCTAATTAGAGCTTAGTAAAGTTTGAGGATAACCTCAGCGCTCCTATTGCTTACGCTCCTCGAGATGAAACCCAATACCCTGTTTGCACGATACTTAGTCTGAATGCATTGTGCCCTTGGACGAAGGTCAGTGCTCATTAAGACTCCTAAGTCCCTCTCACACCCAGACCTGCTAAGAGCAGTGTCATTTAAGGAGTAATTGTGTGAGGGGTTATTCCTACCAGAATGACAGAATGACTGACACTCGTTTACTGACTGACAGACCTACTGACTGATTACTTGCATGTTGTTTCGTTGGATGATCAATGGTGATCATAATAATGATGATAAAATTATAATAAATCTGGTTATATATATATATATATATATATATATATATATATATATATATATATATATATATATATATATATATATATATATATATATATATATATATATATATATATATATATATATATATATATATATATATATATATATATATATATATATATATATATATATATATATATATATATATATATATATATATATATATATATATATATATATATATATATATATATATATATATATACACACACACACACACACACACAGAGAGAGAGAGAGAGAGAGAGAGAGAGAGAGAGAGAGAGAGAGAGAGAGAGAGAGAGAGAGAGAGAGAGAGAGAGAGAGAGAGAGAGAGAGAGAGAGAGAGAGAGAGAGAGAGAGAGAAATAATATTATTATTATTATGATCACTATTATTATTATTATTATTATTATTATTATTATTATTATTATTATTATTATTATTATTATCATTATTATTATTATTATTATTATTATTATTATCATTATTATTATTATTATTATTATTATTATTATTATTATTATTATTATTATTATTATTATTATTATTATTATTATTATTATTATTATTATTATTATTATTATTATTATTATTATTATTATTATTATTATTATTATGTTTATTTTCTATAAGTATTGTTGTTTGTGATACCTGTCATTACATTACTGAAGTTTTTTTGTCGGCATCACGATACTTAATTATTATTGCTATTAGCACCATGATTACCAATTATATTGTCATTAGCACGTTTCTTTTTGTATTCAATGCCATGTCTTTTTTTTGCCATCGGTAACTATTCGTAGTTTTATCGGCATTAACAACAAGCTTCCGTATTCACTCGACGGTCCTTTATATGAGGAGAGGGGGACGGGGGCTTCGTACAAAGAAAAGCAGAAAAGCTTAAAGGAAGAAGAGCACAATGAAGAGTGGGACATGTGAAGGAGGCGGTGGGAGGGCAAGTGTGACGGAGATGAGTTCCTAGGCCACGCGCAGCTGAAACCTTTGCCCCCATTATGTAAAGATAGGTAAATGTACAAGGAGAAAACATTGAATCATTTGTTTCACCTTCACCGTTAGCGCCAACACCCTCGTTTTTAGTCCCCGTGATTGTCTGTAGGTCGTCACTCTCCTCCCCTCTCCCTGCTGCTGGCTGAACGCAAAGGCACATCAGGACGGACAACATACCTGGGGGGGGTTGGGTGGGGGCAGGTGCCAGGGTGACTGAAGGGCGTAAGACACATGCATCTTCCTTTCCTCTCCTCCTTGATCCTTCCCTCCTACCCCTGCTTTTCTTTATTTTTCCTCTTTATCCGTCCCTGATTCTTCTTTCATCCCTTCATCGTTCTCCCTTGCCTTGTTTTCTTCATTTTCTTTATCTCTTTCTACTGTTTCTTTCATTCTTTCTTTCCCCTGTCCCCTCTTCCGCAGCTGTGGAGAGATTGTTCAGCTTGGGCTCTGACGTCCTCAGGCCCATGAGGTCATCCCTGACTCATGATAACTTTGAGAAGCTGCTGTTTGTCAATATAAACATGTACCTCTTGAAGGGGAAGTGGCTGGGCCAGAGGGAGGATTTTGTATTCTGCTGTTTTATAAGTTGTTATATATATATATATATATATATATATATATATATATATATATATATATATATATATATATATATATATATATATATATATATATATATATATATATATATATATATATATATATATATAAAACTTGTAGGGTGATTTTACCTGAAATTATGTTTTCAACTACCAATATAGACTTAGCGGACTAAAAAAATGGTAGGCGAACTGTTGCAGACCTCATTAGTGGGCTAAAAAAATATTAGCGTCAGCATTAGTGGATTTGCGATAGCTGACCGGCGAAGCGGAAAATTTGCGGACTAGCGATTATCGGAATACTCAACAAAGTTAGCGGAACTGTGAATTGCGGACTAACAGAAGAAATAGCGAGTGCCCACCTCTGTCAGCCATGCACACACACACACACACTCTCTCTCTCTCTCTCTCTCTCTCTCTCTCTCCTTGCCAGGTAGGCTGCTTCCAATCACACTAAGGCAATATTACATACAGTTCATAAAGTACTATCACACAGTACACACGTGCATACTTTTATATATTCACAAAAAAACAAAAACACTCCATAATTACTATGTAAAATTATCTCCCTCCTCCTATCCTTCCGCAAAACTTTTTACACATTAGGTTGGGTAAATTTGAAAGAAAATGAATACAAGGTGTAATTTTAGTAGGTAATTAAATAAGCATGCATTAATTCATTTTCTTCAATTTCGTAAACTGTACTCAGTAGTCTGCACTTGACACCGAGTCTTTGACTGTGTAATGTCTGAAATATATCCGCCACATCCTCCTTGTGTTTGATGCTGATGCGGATATTTACTTCATCAAAAATGCGGATGCGTATGCGGATGCAGATGTATGATTTTTGAAAATTGCTGATGCGGATGCGGTTGTGAAAAATATGCGGATGTTCCGCGGATGCGGATATCCAATATATGACTAACACACACACACACACACACACACACACACACACACACACACACGCGCGCGCGCGCTCCGGTAGCTCAATCGGTTAGAGCGCCAGGCTGCTAGGCTACACGGCCAAACAGGTGGCGGTTCGAGCCCCGCTCAGGCCGGATTCTTTCCGTTGACTAGGAGTGGTTACTGTCCCCCCTTGAGCAAGGGGGATGGGGTGTGTGGTGTGTGAGGTCCTGCCAGTACCCAGAGATCGACGTAAAGAGCATGCACTTGCTCGTGCCGCTAGGGTACCTGCTGGCGAAAGCGAGTCCAACTCGTGATCAGGCCGTAGTGAATTGCGCGCACACACACACACACACACACACACACACACACACACACACACACACACACACACACACACACACACATACACAGTGGTAATACAAAAGAAGTAAACGAAAAATATGAATAAGAAATGGAAAAAAAATTCACGAAAAAAAATTATATACAGTTTGATTTAATAGATTAAATGATAAAAGAAACAGAAAGGTAGATAGGTCAATCAACACACAAATATATACAAGCATAAAAACATTCATACACTCAGCAAAATTCAAACATGCATTAATAGATCAAGAGATAGACATATTCCGAGAGGCAGACAGACACATTGACAGACAAGCAGATGCATACATAAGGAAGCCCAAACATGAAGACAGGCGAGGAGGAAAAGAGGGAAAAGGAGGAAAAGAAGAAAGGAGGAAAAGAGGAAAGGAGGAAAAAAGGAAGCGAGTCACGCAATTTTTTTCACTTCGGATAGAACAGTTTTTATTTCAATTTTCCTCCGATGACTCAAGGCTTAGAGTTTGAGAGAGAGAGAGAGAGAGAGAGAGAGAGAGAGAGTAATAATAATCATTAATAATAATAATAATAATAAACTTTATTTCCACTAGAATAGGTTATTCTACACATACATTACACAACACACATTAGATATAAATGAAGAATATATACATTGTTATCACACAGAGGTCAGTAATTTATTTTTGAGGTTCGTTTTCAATGCAGTCAAGTTGTTGGAGTTTTTTTTATTTCACAATTGTAGTGAGTTCCACAGCTCTCTCTCTCTCTCTCTCTCTCTCTCTCTCTCTCTCTCTTAGTTAGTTTTAGTTAGATAGTGATCCACAGTTACTCCTAGAACAAGTGTATTAAGCTTCCCACATCTACACTAAATTCAACATTCTTTCACGCCAACCCAGTGCTACACGGTTTTATATTGCTTTTGTGTTTTTTATATTGCTTTTGTGTTTTCTTCTCCTTCTATTATTAGGATACTTTACTGTGCTGTGATAATAGGACTACGTGAATCAGGCACGCCAAGCTACGTTAATTTCTAAGTCCACACAAAACACTAGATAATCCACTTTCCGCACAAACCTAGTGAACACAGTTATTATCTTCTTTACATAAGTGATTTCTCAGTATATTAATATTGGCCTATGTTTTGTCTTGGTGGGTAGAAATAACCGCGCCTTTTTACCCGAGACACACCCTTTTCCCTTTTCCCCGGGGAATTGACCTGACTGCGACCTCACAGCAGCTGTGGTTTGTTTTCCTAGATACACATTTTTGACCTGACGACCTCACCGCAGCTGCGTACTTTGTTATCGTCTTAACGCGCCTAATTGTTTCCGTCTTGCCTCGCCCATATCTTCACCATGACGTCCTCAAGCGTTGTTCTGGGTGTGGCCTTCTCATGGCCAAGCAGTACTTTCTTTCCAAGGACGTTTGTAGGTTCTGCGTTAAGACTCAGAAGGATGATCAGAGGATCATAGAGTTAGAGAATAGGGTTACGACTCTCGCCGCCCAGGTACACTTACTGGTTAGTGCAGCAGCAACAAGCAGCGCCTCCTCCTCCTCCCCTTCCTCTTCCTCTTCTTCCTCGTCCTCCTCCCCTTCCTCTTCCTCTTCTTCCTCGTCCTCCGCCCCTAGTATGGTCTTCACCCACACAGCAGCCCCTCCCATCCTCCTCCTCCTCCTCCTCGACCATCTCCGATCTCCTGCTTCCCACCCTCCTTCTCCTCTTCTTCCTCCTCTTCCTCCTCCTCCTCCTCCTCCTCCTCGCCTTCCTCCGTCCCCCTCTCCCTCTCCCCGCCCACCCTCCTCCTCCTCCTCTCCTCTTCCTCCTCCTTGTCCTCCGCCTCTTCGCTCGTCCCTCCCTCCCACACCTGTCCTTCACCTTCCCTTCCCCCTCCTCCTCCTCTCCTCGTCCGTCCTCCCTCCCCCACCTCACTCTCCCTTTCACCTACCTCCTTCCTCCTCCTCCTCCTCCTCCCCTCCCCCTCCTCCTCCGCCTCAAATTCCTCGCCTTCCTCTTCCGTCCCCTCTCCCCTCTTCCCGCCCACTCTCCTCCTCCTCCTCCTCCTCCCTCTTACTCCTCCTTGTCCTCCGCCTCCTCGCTCGTCCCTCCCTCCAACACCTGTCCCTTACCTTCCTTTCCCCTCTTCCTCCTCCCTCTCCTCGTCCGTTCCTCCTCCACCACCTCACCCTCCTTTCTCCTTCTTCCTCTTCCTCCTCCTCCTCCCCTTTCCACCTTCCACCTCTTCCACAATTTCTCCTCGTTCTTCACAGCAGGTCCTCCCTCCCTTCCTGCTCTCCCTCCCCTTCACCCACCCTCCTGGCCCCCTTCCGACCGTCGGGTTCTTGTTGTTGGTGACAGTCAGGTTCGTTATGTTGACAGGTATTTTTGCTCCAAGGATAAGAACAGGACGAGGGTGTGTTTCCCAGGGCAGGGGTGGGCCATATATCAGACAGGATTGAGGCGTGTATGGCAAGCGAGGATCGAACCCCATTGTCTTTCTCAGCTGTGGCGGAAACGACGTTTCTCGTGTGCCAAGCGAGGACCTTCTCAGGCGTTTTAGAGAATTGTTAGGCAGGATACGTGACGCTGGTGGGTCACCAGTAGTGTGTGGCGTCCTGCCAAGGAGGGGCGTTGGCGATGGATGGCTGTCCAGGGCGATAGCAGTGAACAGCAGACTTGCTGAGCACTGCGAGCGCAATGGGTGGCTGTTCGTCGACAATTGGGACCTCTTCTTTGGCAACGACGCCCTCTACGCCCGTGACGGGATACACTTGACGTTCAAGGGTGTTGAGGCTCTCTCAGACTCCCTTGAGCGAGCACTTGGTACCCTGAGGGATTTTTTAGTATAGGCGAGGAGGGGAGGAGTAATGGGAGCAATGGGAGGAGTAATGGGAGGGGACATCTAGCTCATAATATAACCAGGCAGCTTAGAAGTAATTCCAGAAGAGTAACAGAGGACGGGCTAAGAATCTTCTATACTAACAGCAGGAGCCTCAGAAACAAGATAGACTTACTAAGGGGTGAAGCTTGTTCAGAAAATTTTGACATAATAGCGATCACTGAGACATGGATAGACTTTGCTAATAGAAATTTTAGGTCAGAATTTGAAATAACGGGTTATCAGATGTTTCACAAAGACAGAAGGGCAGAAAGGGAGGTGGAGTTGCGCTATATGTTAAAGACTCACTTAAATATTTAGTTAACAACTCAGTCAAAACTAACATGGATTCAGAATCAGTTTGGGTGGACGTTTACAAAGGAAAGAAAACTAACTCTAGGAGTTATATACAGGCCACCCAACCTTAACAGGCAGGACACGAGTATATTACTACAGGAGATTGGCAGGGCGAGTATGAGTAGAAATGTCTGCGTAATGGGGACTTTAATTATAGGAAT
Source organism: Eriocheir sinensis (assembly GCF_024679095.1). Taxonomy (NCBI): domain Eukaryota; kingdom Metazoa; phylum Arthropoda; class Malacostraca; order Decapoda; family Varunidae; genus Eriocheir; species Eriocheir sinensis. Next base: position 12,488,060 of record NC_066553.1, on the reverse strand, counting down.
ATAGACTGTGAAGATCTAGTGGGTGACCTGGAAGCCGAGGACTTTCTTGAAGTTATACAAGATAATTTCCTTAAGCAGGTAGTTACTGAGCCTACCAGAGGAGATAACATATTAGACTTAGTCCTAACCAATAATGGGAACTTGCTACGTGAGTTGGAGGTGGGCGGAGAGTTAGGAAATAGTGATCACAGAACGGTTCGTTTTAGCTTAGACTGGGCGGTAACCGCGAACCAAACCCAGTGTTAGTGCCAGATTTTAGAAGAGCAAACTACGAGGGCTTCTGAAGACATCTTGAAGGGGTAAACTGGGATAATTTAGGATTCATGAGGGCCAGAACTGCGGATTGGAGAGCCAGGAGAACCAGGTAGAAATGTCTTACAATAATTTAGTTAGAGTAATAGTAGAGGGCAAGAACAGCATATACCACAGCGAACACTTAGAAAAGAAAACAATGATCCTAAGTGGATGACTCGTGGACTAAAACACGAGATTGGGTTAAAGAAGGAATTTATCAGAAAATAAAGAATGGGAAACACATCTCAGGGGCCGGTACGTCGAACTATCTAGATTAGTTAAGAAAACACCAGGATAGCAAAAAGAACTATGAGATCAAAGTAGCAAATGAGGCGAAAAGTAATCCTAAGGGCTTCTTTCAGATGTATAGAACAAAAACACGGGAGAAAATTGGACCGCTGAAATCAAACACAGGGGAGCTAGTAGAAAATTACGAAAATATGAGCACATTGTTGAACGACTACTTCCTTTCAGTATTCACACAGGAGGATCGAACGACTATACCGGAAAGAGTTCAGGTGTACGAGGGCGGGGATGGCGATAAATTGAGGGATATAATCATTACCAGGCAAGTAGTTCAGGATGAGATAGATAAGCTTAAGAAGAACAAGTCGCCAGGTCCTGACGGGATATTTCCGAGGGTATTAAAGGAGCTAGGTGATATAATCAGTGACCCACTAACCGACATCTTTAAGATGTCGGTAAATACTGGCTATGTGCCGAGCCTATGGAAAGTTGCTTATGTGACGCCTATTTTTAAAAAGGGGGACAGGTCAGTTGCTTCAAACTATCGCCCAATTAGCTTAACATCGGTTATAGGGAAGATACTGGAGTCCATAATAGCCAGGAACATTCGGGAGCATTTAGAGAAACATAGCTTAATTCACGACTCGCAGCATGGGTTCACAAAAGGTAGGTCATGCCTCACCAATCTCTTGTCCTTCTACAATAAAGTATTTGAGGCGGTTGACAGAGATGAAAATTATGATGTAATCTATCTTGATTTTAGTAAAGCGTTTGACAAAGTTCCTCACCAACGACTGTTGCTTAAATTACAGGCTCACGGAGTAGAGGGTAAAGTTTTGAACTGGGTCAAGGCGTGGCTTAGCAATAGGAAGCAAAGAGTGCAAATCAATGGTAAAAGATCTGACTGGGGATGTGTTACGAGTGGGGTCCCACAAGGTTCGGTATTAGGTCCACTTTTGTTTATTATTTATATCAATGACTTAGACACAAGAATTAGTAGTGATGTTAGTAAATTTGCAGATGATACCAAGATCGGTAGAGTAATTGAGTCGGATCAGGACGCTAGTATTCTCCAAGGTGAACTCAACAGATTATATGACTGGGCGGATAAATGGCAGATGGAGTTCAATGTAGGGAAGTGCAGTATTCTGAGTGTAGGTAGGAACAACCCCTCACATAACTATTGCTTAAATGACACTCTCATAAGTAGGTCTGGGTGCGAGAGGATTTAGGGTCTTAGTGAGCTCTGATCTCCGTCCAAGGGCACAATGCATTCAAGCTAGAAATCGAGCTAATAGGGTACTGGGATTTATTTCAAGGAGCGTAAGCAACAGAAGCCCCGAAGTCTTCCTCAAACTATATTTAGCATTAGTTAGACCTCATCTTGACTATGCGGTTCAGTTCTGGTCACCCTACTATAGAATGGATATCAAAATGTTAGAATCGGTGCAGAGGAGGATGACTAAGGTGATTCAGGGGTTGAGAAACTTGCCATACGAGGAAAGACTCAAACAGTTAAACTTGCATTCTCTAGAAAAGCGAAGGGTGCTTGGAGACATGATCGAGGTTTATAAATGGATGAAAGGCTTTAATAAGGGAGACATTCATAAGGTTTTGTTGGTAAGAGAACCGGGTAGGACACGAAGTAACGGGTTTAAACTGGATAAATTCAGATTCAACAGGGACATAGGCAAAAATTGGTTTACTAACAGGGTGGTGGATGAGTGGAATAGGCTTAGCAGTCATGTGGTGAGTGCCAATTTTTTTTTTTTTTTTACAGCAAAGGAGACAGCTCAAGGGCACAAAAAAGTAAACATTAATAAAAAAAAAGCCCGCTACTCGCTGCTCCTAAAAGAATCCAAAGAGGTGGCCGAAAGATAGGTCAGTTTCGGAGGAGAGGTGTCCTGATACCCTCCTCTTGAAAGAGTTCAAGTCGTAGGCAGGAGGAAATACAGATGAAGGAAGATTGTTCCAGAGTTTACCAGCGTGAGGGATGAAAGAGTGAAGATGCTGGTTAACTCTTGCATAAGGGGTTTGGACAGTATAGGGATGAGCATGAGTAGAAAGTCGAGTGCAGCGAGGCCGCGGGAGGGGGGGAGGCATGCAGTTAGCAAGTTCATAAGAGCAGTCAGCGTGGAAATATCGATAGAAGATAGAAAGAGAGGCAACATTGCGGCGGAATTTAAGAGGTAGAAGACTATCAGTATGAGGAGGAGAGCTGATGAGACGAAGAGCCTTTGCCTCCACTCTGTCCAGAAGAGCTGTGTGAGTGGAGCCCCCCCACACATGAGATGCATACTCCATACGAGGGCGGACAAGGCCCCTGTATATGGACAGCAACTGTGCAGGGGAGAAGAACTGGCGGAGACGGTACAGAACGAGGAAGCTGATTTAGTAAGAGATGAGATATGAAGTTTCCAGTTGAGATTTTGAGTTAAGGATAGACCGAGGATGTTTAGTGTTGAGGAAGGTGATAGCTGGGTGTTGTCAAAGAATAGGGGATAGTTGTTTGGAAGATTGTGTCGAGTGGATAGGTGGAGAGGGTCTCCACGCACCCTTCGCCTTTCTAGAGAATGCAAGTTTAACTGTTTGAGTCTTTCCTCGTATAGCAAGTTTCTCAACCCCTGAATCATCTTAGTCATCCTCCTCTGCACCGATTCTAACATTTTGATATCCTTCTATAGTAAGGTGACCAGAACTGAACCGCATAGTCAAGATGAGATCTAACTAATGCTAAATATAGTTTGAGGAAGACTTCGGGGCATCTGTTGCTTACGCTCTTTGAAATAAATATCAGTACCCTATTAGCTCGATTTCTAGCTTGAATGCATTGTGCCCTTGGACGGAGATCAGAGCTCACTAAGACCCCTAAATCCCTCTCGCACCCAGACCTACTTATGAGAGTGTCATTTAAGCAATAGTTATGTGAGGGGTTGTTCCTACCTACACTCAGAATACTGCACTTTCCTACATTGAACTCCATCTGCCATATATCCGCCCAGTCATACAATCTGTTGAGTTCACCTTGGAGAATACTAGCGTCCTGATCCGACTCAATTACTCTACCGATCTTGGTATCATCTGCAAATTTACTAACATCACTACTAATTCCTGTATCTAAGTCATTGATATAAATAATAAACAAAAGTGGACCTAATACCGAACCTTGTGGGACCTCACTAGTAACACATCCCCAGTCAGATCTTTTACCATTGATTTGCACTCTTTGCTTCCTATTGCTAAGCCACGCCTTGACCCAGTTCAAAACTTTACCCTCTACTCCGTGAGCCTGTAATTTAAGCAACAGTCGATGGTGAGGAACTTTGTCAAACGCTTTACTAAAATCGAGATAAATTACATCATAATTTTCATCTCTGTCAACCGCCTCAAATACTTTATTTTAGAAGGACAAGAGATTGGTAAGGCATGACCTACCTTTTGTGAACCCATGCTGCGAGTCGTGAATTAAGCTATGTTTCTAATTGCTCTGAATGTTACTGGCTATCATGGACTCCAGCATCTTGCCTATAACCGATGTTAAGCTAATTGGGCGATAGTTTGAAGCAACCGACCTGTCCCCCTTTTTAAAAATCGGCGTCACATTAGCTACTTTCCATAGGCTCGGCACATAGTTAGTATTTACCGACATCTTAAAGATGTCGGTTAGTGGGTCACTGAGTACATCACCTAATTCCTTTAATACCCTCGGAAATATCCTGTCAGGACCTGGCGACTTGTTCTTCTTAAGCTTATCTCATCCTGAACTACTTGCCTGGTAATGATTATATCCCTCAATTTATCGCCATCCCCGCCCTCGTACACCTGAACTCTTTCCGGTATAGTCGTTCGATCCTCCTGTGTGAATACTGAAACGAAGTAGTCGTTCAACAATGTGCTCATATTTTCGTAATTTTCTACTAGCTCCCCTGTGTTTGTTTTCAGTGGTCCAATTTTCTCCCGTGTTTTTGTTCTATACATCTGAAAGCAGCCCTTAGGATTACTTTTCGCCTCATTTGCTACTTTGATCTCATAGTTCCTTTTTGCTATCCTGGTGTTTTTCTTAACTAATCTAGATAGTTAATCTATCAGGAGGAGAGGTGTCCTGATACCCTCCTCTTGAAAGAGTTCAAGTCGTAGGCAGGAGGAAATACAGATGAAGGAAAATTGTTCCAGAGTTTACTAGCGAGAGAGATGAAAGAGTGAAGATGCTCGTTAAATCCTGCGTAAAGGATTTGGACAGTAAAGGGATGAGCTTGAGTAGAAAGTCGTGTGTGGCGGGGCGGCGGGAGGGGGGGAGGCATGGAGTTTGCAAGTTCGGAAGAGCAGTCAGCATGAAAATATCGATAGAAGATAGAAAGAGAGGCAGCATGGCGGCGAAATTTAAGAGGTAGAAGACTATTAGTATGAGGAGGAGAGCTGATGAGACGAAGACCCCACCACACATGAGATGCATACTCCATATGAGGGCGGACAAGGCGTCCTGCCAAGGAGGGGCGTTGGCGATGGATGGCTGTCCAGGGCGATAGCAGTGAACAGCAGACTTGCTGAGCACTGCGAGCGCAATGGGTGGCTGTTCGTCGACAATTGGGACCTCTTCTTTGGCAACGACGCCCTCTACGCCCGTGACGGGATACACTTGACGTTCAAGGGTGTTGAGGCTCTCTCAGACTCCCTTGAGCGAGCACTTGGTACCCTGAGGGATTTTTTAGTATAGGCGAGGGGGGGAGGAGTAATGGGAGCAATGGGAGGAGTAATGGGAGGGGACATCTAGCTCATAATATAACCAGGCAGCTTAGAAGTAATTCCAGAAGAGTAACAGAGGACGGGCTAAGAATCTTCTATACTAACAGCAGGAGCCTCAGAAACAAGATAGACTTACTAAGGGGTGAAGCTTGTTCAGAAAATTTTGACATAATAGCGATCACTGAGACATGGATAGACTTTGCTAATAGAAATTTTAGGTCAGAATTTGAAATAACGGGTTATCAGATGTTTCACAAAGACAGAAGGGGCAGAAAGGGAGGTGGAGTTGCGCTATATGTTAAAGACTCACTTAAATGTTTAGTTAACAACTCAGTCAAAACTAACATGGATTCAGAATCAGTTTGGGTGGACGTTTACAAAGGGAAAGAAAAACTAACTCTAGGAGTTATATACAGGCCACCCAACCTTAACAGGCAGGACACGAGTATATTACTACAGGAGATTGGCAGGGCGAGTATGAGTAGAAATGTCTGCGTAATGGGGGACTTTAATTATAGGAATATAGACTGGGAAGATCTAGTGGGTGACCTGGAAGCCGAGGACTTTCTTGAAGTTATACAAGATAATTTCCTTAAGCAGGTAGTTACTGAGCCTACCAGAGGAGATAACATATTAGACTTAGTCCTAACCAATAATGGGAACTTGCTACGTGAGTTGGAGGTGGGCGGAGAGTTAGGAAATAGTGATCACAGAACGGTTCGTTTTAGCTTAGACTGGGCGGTAACCCGTGATCCAAACCCAGTGTTAGTGCCAGATTTTAGAAGAGTAAACTACGAGGGGCTTCGAAGATATCTTAAAGGGGTAAACTGGGATAATTTAGGGATTCATGAGGGCCAGAACTGCGGATTGGAGAGCCAGGAGAACCAGGTAGAAATGTCTTACAATAATTTAGTTAGAGTAATAGTAGAGGGGCAAGAACAGCATATACCACAGCGAACACTTAGAAAAGAAAACAATGATCCTAAGTGGATGACCCGTGGACTAAAACACGAGATTGGGTTAAAGAAGGAATTTATCAGAAAATAAAGAATGGGAAACACATCTCAGGGGCCGGTACGTCGAACTATCTAGATTAGTTAAGAAAACACCAGGATAGCAAAACGAACTATGAGATCAAAGTAGCAAATGAGGCGAAAAGTAATCCTAAGGGCTTCTTTCAGATGTATAGAACAAAAACACGGGAGAAAATTGGACCGCTGAAATCAAACACAGGGGAGCTAGTAGAAAATTACGAAAATATGAGCACATTGTTGAACGACTACTTCCTTTCAGTATTCACACAGGAGGATCGAACGACTATACCGGAAAGAGTTCAGGTGTACGAGGGCGGGGATGGCGATAAATTGAGGGATATAATCATTACCAGGCAAGTAGTTCAGGATGAGATAGATAAGCTTAAGAAGAACAAGTCGCCAGGTCCTGACGGGATATTTCCGAGGGTATTAAAGGAGCTAGGTGATATAATCAGTGATCCACTAACCGACATCTTTAAGATGTCAGTAAATACTGGCTATGTGCCGAGCCTATGGAAAGTAGCTAATGTGAGGCCGATTTTAAAAAGGGGACAGGTCAGTTGCTTCAAACTATCGCCCAATTAGCTTAACATCGGTTATAGGGAAGATGCTGGAGTCCATAATAGCCAGGAACATTCGGGAGCATTTAGAGAAACATAGCTTAATTCACGACTCGCAGCATGGGTTCACAAAAGGTAGGTCATGCCTCACCAATCTCTTGTCCTTCTACAATAAAGTATTTGAGGCGGTTGACAGAGATGAAAATTATGATGTAATCTATCTTGATTTTAGTAAAGCGTTTGACAAAGTTCCTCACCAACGACTGTTGCTTAAATTACAGGCTCACGGAGTAGAGGGTAAAGTTTTGAACTGGGTCAAGGCGTGGCTTAGCAATAGGAAGCAAAGAGTGCAAATCAATGGTAAAAGATCTGACTGGGGATGTGTTACGAGTGGGGTCCCACAAGGTTCGGTATTAGGTCCACTTTTGTTTATTATTTATATCAATGACTTAGACACAAGAATTAGTAGTGATGTTAGTAAATTTGCAGATGATACCAAGATCGGTAGAGTAATTGAGTCGGATCAGGACGCTAGTATTCTCCAAGGTGAACTCAACAGATTATATGACTGGGCGGATAAATGGCAGATGGAGTTCAATGTAGGGAAGTGCAGTATTCTGAGTGTAGGTAGGAACAACCCTCACATAACTATTGCTTAAATGACACTCTCATAAGTAGGTCTGGGTGCGAGAGGGATTTAGGGGTCTTAGTGAGCTCTGATCTCCGTCCAAGGGCACAATGCATTCAAGCTAGAAATCGAGCTAATAGGGTACTGGGATTTATTTCAAGGAGCGTAAGCAACAGAAGCCCCGAAGTCTTCCTCAAACTATATTTAGCATTAGTTAGACCTCATCTTGACTATGCGGTTCAGTTCTGGTCACCCTACTATAGAATGGATATCAAAATGTTAGAATCGGTGCAGAGGAGGATGACTAAGATGATTCAGGGGTTGAGAAACTTGCCATACGAGGAAAGACTCAAACAGTTAAACTTGCATTCTCTAGAAAGGCGAAGGGTGCGTGGAGACATGATCGAGGTTTATAAATGGATGAAGGGCTTTAATAAGGGAGACATTCATAAGGTTTTGTTGGTAAGAGAACCGGGTAGGACACGAAGTAACGGGTTTAAACTGGATAAACTCAAATTCAACAGGAACATAGGCAAAAATTGGTTTACTAATAGGGTGGTGGATGAGTGGAATAGGCTTAGCAGTCATGTGGTGAGTGCCAATTTTTTTTTTTTTTTTTTTTTTTACAGCAAAGGAGACAGCTCAAGGGCACAAAAAAGTAAACATTAATAAAAAAAAAAGCCCGCTACTCGCTGCTACTAAAAAGAATCCAAAGAGGTGGCCGAAAGATAAGTCAGTTTCGGGAGGAGAGGTGTCCTGATACCCTCCTCTTGAAAGAGTTCAAGTCGTAGGCAGGAGGAAATACAGATGAAGGAAGATTGTTCCAGAGTTTACCAGCGTGAGGGATGAAAGAGTGAAGATGCTGGTTAACTCTTGCATAAGGGGTTTGGACAGTATAGGGATGAGCATGAGTAGAAAGTCGAGTGCAGCGAGGCCGCGGGAGGGGGGGAGGCATGCAGTTAGCAAGTTCATAAGAGCAGTCAGCGTGGAAATATCGATAGAAGATAGAAAGAGAGGCAACATTGCGGCGGAATTTAAGAGGTAGAAGACTATCAGTATGAGGAGGAGAGCTGATGAGACGAAGAGCCTTTGCCTCCACTCTGTCCAGAAGAGCTGTGTGAGTGGAGCCCCCCCACACATGAGATGCATACTTCATACGAGGGCGGACAAGGCCCCTGTATATGGACAGCAACTGTGCAGGGGAGAAGAACTGGCGGAGACGGTACAGAACGAGGAAGCTGATTTAGTAAGAGATGAGATATGAAGTTTCCAGTTGAGATTTTGAGTTAAGGATAGACCGAGGATGTTTAGTGTTGAGGAAGGTGATAGCTGGGTGTTGTCAAAGAATAGGGGATAGTTGTTTGGAAGATTGTGTCGAGTGGATAGGTGGAGAAACTGTGTTTTTGAGGCGTTGAAGGACACCAGGTTCTTCTTGCCCCAATCGGAAATAATAGTAAGGTCTAAGGCTAAGCGTTCTGCAGCCTCCAGCCTTGAGTCGTTAAGTTCCTGAAGGGTGGGTCTTCTATTAAAAGAAGTTGAATAATGCAGAGTGGAATCATCGGCGTAGGAATGGATAGTACAGTTCGTTTTGGAAAGAAGATCATCAATGAACAACAGAAAACGAGTGGGAGCTAGGACAGAACCCTGGGGGACACCACGGGTAATAGATGTAGGTGCAGAACCGTGACCGTCTACCACGGCAGAACTCGAACGGTCAGAAAGGAAACTGGAGAGCAAGGTCCAGCGCGAAGGATAGAAACCGGAGGAGGGGAGTGTAGAACGCACAGATTTGTGCCAGACCCTCGCAAAAGCTTGTGATATGTCCAGCGCAGTTGCAAAGGTTTCACCGAAACGGATAATAGAGGATGACCAAGAGTCAGTTAAGAAGGCTAGGAGATCACCAGTAGAACGCCCCTTGCGGAACCCATACTGGCGATCAGATAGAAGGTCAGAAGTGGAAATGTGCTTTTGAATCTTACGGTTAAGGATTGATTCAAAAGCTTTAGATAGACAAGAAAGTAGAGCAATAGGACGGTAGTTTGAGGGATTGGAGCGGTCACCCTTCTTAGGTACAGGCTGTGTGAAGGCATACTTCCAGCAAGAAGGAAAGGTAGATGTTGACAGGCAGAGGCGAAAGAGTTTGACCAGGCAGGGTGACAGCACGGAGGCACAGTTTTTAAGGACAATAGGAGGCACTCCATCAGGTCCATAAGCCTTTTGAGGATTGAGGCCAGAGAGGGCATAGAAAACATCATTTTGAAGAATCTTTATAACAGGCATAAAGGAGTCAGAGGGGGGATGAGTAGGAGGAATATGCCCAGAATCGTCCAGAGTGGAGTTTTTAGAAAAAGTTTGAGAGAAGAGTTCAGCCTTAGAGATAGATGAGACGGCAGTGTTGCCGTCAGGACTGAGGAGTGGAGGGAAAGATGAAGAAGTGAAGTTGGAGGAGATGTTTTTGGCTAGATGCCAGAAGTCACGGGAAGAGTTAGAGAAAGCAATACAATTGTCACATTCAAAAATAGACTAGATAAATTCATGGACAGCGATATTAGGTGGGGTTAGATACACGGGAGCTTAGGGTCAAAGGAGCTGCCTCGTACAGGCCTACCGGCCTCTTGCAGACTCCTGCGTTCTTATGTTCTTATGTTCTTATGTAAATGGATAGCAACTGTGCGGGGGAGAAGAACTGGCAGAGACGGTACAGAACGCCCAGCCTCGAGGAAGCTGATTTAGTAAGAGAAGAAATATGTAGTTTCCAGTTGAGATTTTGAGTTAAGGATAGACCGAGGATGTTCAGTGTTGAAGAAGGTGATAGCTGAGTGTTGTCAAAGATTAGGGGATAGTTGTTTGGAAGATTGTGTCGAGTGGATAGGTGGAGAAACTGTGTTTTTGAGGCACTGAAGGACACCAAGTTCTTCTTGCCCCAATCGGAAATAATAGTAAGGTCTGAGGCTAAGCGTTCTGTAGCCTCCAGCCTGGAATAGTTTAGTTCCTGTTGGGTGGGTCTTCTATTAAAAGAAGTTGAATAATGCAGAGTAGAGTCATCGGCGTAAGAATGGATAGGACAGTTTGTTTTGGAAAGAAGATCATCAATGAACAACAGAAAGAGAGTGGGAGATAGGACAGAACCCTGCGGAACAGCACTATTAATAGGTTTAGGGGAAGAACAGTGATCGTCTACCACAGCAGAAATAGAACGGTCAGAGAGGAAACTGGAGATAAAGATACAGATATAAGGATAGAAACCGTAGGAGGGTAGTTTGGAAAGCTAAGATTTGTGCCAGACCCTATCAAAGGCTTTTGGTATGTCCAGCGCAATAGCAAAGGTTTCACCGAAACGGCTAAGAGAGGATGACCAAGAATCAGTTAGGAAGGCAAGGAGATCGCCAGTAGAACGCCCCTTGGGGAACCCATACTGGCGATCAGATAGAAGGTCAGAAATGGAAAGATGCTCTTGAATCTTCCGGTTAAGGATAGATTCAAAAGCTTTAGATAGACAAGAAAGCAAAGCTATAGGACGGTAGTTTGAGGGATTGGAACGGTCACCCTTCTTAGGCACAGGCTGTATGAAGGCATACTTCCAGCAGGAAGGAAAGGTAGATGTTGACAGGCAGAGGCGAAAGAGTTTGACCAGGCAGGGTGACAGCACGGAGGCACAGTTTTAAGGACAATAGGAGGCACTCCATCAGGTCCATAAGCCTTCTGAGGATTGAGGCCATAGAGAGCATAGAAAACATCACTCTTAATGTTGTTGTAAAAAAAAAAATTGTTATTTATCTTCTTCCAGTCGAAAGGTATTTTTTATCTTTTTTCTCATCCCTTCTCTTTCACTTTTTTTTTGTATAATCTATATTCAGATTTCTTTCTCTTTTTACTCGCTTTTTCAGTCACCAAAAAGTCACTACTTTTCTTCTATGGTTTTATTTTTAGATTCGTTAATTTTCCAGTCTTCAGCCTACCATTCTATCGCTTTTCCAGACCCCTAATTATTTCCTTTCCCATTAGTTTTTATTACGTTTCTTCTCCATGTACGACAATGAATACATACAGTAAGTTAACTTCTCTCTTCACCAAAACCCTCATTTGATTTCCTCTCTGACTGTGTAGGTAAATATTTGTTCTCATATTTTCTCCACAAGGATTTCTTACCAAGAATACTAACTTCAAAATATGAACGTAACTTACTGAGACTTTTAGCTCAGAACTAAAAATACATTAATCGATAAATACACAAAGAAACACATAAAACATCAAATGGACACACACGATATATATAAATAAGTATACATGAAACTGATAACAAGACGTACATGAAATAGATTAAAAACAAAACGCTGTAAATAGACAAAGATATGCATATTATATAATTAGATGAAAAACATACCTGCTTCAGAAAATAACGTTTAATAGAAGATGTACATAAAATAACATGCAAGAGTCAGACACACACAACTTACAAAGACAAAACACAACACTAAAGACAAATAAACACACAGCGGGTAGATACTTGGCTCAACACACAAGTAAAGCAACAGGTAAACAGGTTAACTATCAGGAGAGGAAGAGGAAAACCCAGCAGAAGGCGACCAAGGAGGAAGAGAAGGGAAAGGAAGGGGTGAAGAGAGGGGAAAGGGAGGGGGTAAAAGGGAAAGGGTGGGGACCATTTTTTATAATACTTGGAAGAAGATAAAGTAATGTAAGGGAGGGAGGAAAGGAGAGAGGAAGGACAGAAAGGAAAGAGGGAGGGAGGGAAGGATGAGGGACGCAAGGATGTGAAGGAAAAGGGAGAGAAGGTTAAGATGAGAAGAGGAAGGAGAAAAGATAATTGGGAGAAAAGGAAAGAGGAATGAAGAAGAGGGAAAGGAAAGGACATGAGAGAAGACGACGCTAAAAGAATAAACATAATATGAGGACCAAGTGAGAGCAGAAATGACTGGGTACAGAATGAAAGGGAGGAGAGTAAAAGATGGCAAAGGAAAGCAGACCTAGAAGGGGAGAGAAGACTAAAGGAGACGAAGAAAGACTGAAAATAAGAGAAAGACAGGAAGAAAGCGGACTGAAAGAAATATGGAATTGGAAGAGAAGGCGATAAAGGACGAATGGAGGAGAGACAATGAAGAGGGAGAGATGAAAGAAATGACTGAGGAGTGTGAGGAAAGAAGAGGGGAAGAGAGGGAAGAAAGGGGAGAGTTGGAGGAGGGAAAGAAGTGGAAAGAAAAGTCAGGTGGAAGGAATAAAAAAAAAAAAGGAAATAATGGAGGAAGAAGGAAAAGGAAGAAAAGGTGGGAATGAATAGCAGAAAGTAAGTTGTGAAAAGAAAAACAAATAAGAAAAAAGTGCTCTCTCTCTCTCTCTCTCTCTCTCTCTCTCTCTCTCTCTCTCTCTGTCTCTCTCTCTCTCCTGCTCGGACACTTCCTCTCGTCCCTTCTCTCCGCCTTTCTTCCTTTCTCCTGTCGCCCGCCCTCTCTTCCTTGCCTCTTTCCTTTCCTCCACGGTTTCTCCTCTCTTCCCTTACCTTTCTTTATATTCACGTTCTCCTCATTCCTCCTCTTCTTCCTAATCTTTCCTTCCCCACTTCCAACCGTCTATTCCCTAGCCTTCTTTCTTTCATCCTTTTTCCTCCCTTCCTCCTCTCCTCTCCTTCCTTTCCTACCTTTACCTATTTCCTTTTATTTTTCTTCCTGACCTTTCCTCCCTTTCTCCCTCACTACCGTCACGCACCTAACCTATCTTTCAATCTATCCTCCACCCCTCCTTTCCTCCTTCCCTCCACTCTTTCTCTCCTTCCCTCCACTACTCCGTGCCTCCACTGGCCTCTCGCTCCACACTGGGTCTACAAACCCTCAAGGAATATCCAGCAAACGTGAATTATCCACAGAGAGAGAGAGAGAGAGAGAGAGAGAGAGAGAGAGAGAGAGAGAGAGAGAGAGAGAGAGAGAGAGAGAGAGAGAGAGAGAGAGAGAGAGAGAGAGAGAGAGAGAGACAAAGAGACAGGAGAGAGGCGTTTGGTTGAGACAGAAAATGTATAAAATATCTCCTCACTCTCTCTCTCTCTCTCTCTCTCTCTCTCTCTCTCTCTCTCTCTCTCTCTCTCTCATCACATCACAGATAAAATATATAATAACACAGACCAAAAGAGAAGACCCCTTCTTACACTGTGTGATCTATCTAAGCCTTCTAAGGCCTTCGATAGCTTCAGTCATACCATCCACCTTCGTAAACAACGCCTGATCAATGTTGACACTTTGTTTCGATAATTACCTTAATAACAGAACACAATCAGTCCGCTTCAGCAACACAATCTCCTCCAGGCAAGCTGTTCCCTATGGCGTCCCCCAAGGCTCTATACTCGGGCCGTTATTACTCACCATCCACGTCAATGATATGTCCAGACACATCAACAACTGCCTCCTGGTGCAATATGCCGATGACACACCGTTCCTCCATAGCGGCACCATCAATGACCTAGACTCTCTAATCTCCACATCTGAAAACACTCAAACAAATAAGAACATATTTTCTAAGAAATGGCCTTAAGCTCAATTCAAATAAAACTCAATGCATATTCTAAGGCACACGTCAGCTCCTAGCACACCTACCGAACAGTATCACCATAGGATGTGCCGACAGTAACATTCAGCCAAAAACCTCCGCTTATACTTAGACTCCTACTTGACGTTCGACAGGCACATAAGTGAAACCATAAAGAAATCAATGGGAACGTGTAGCAGTCACCGCTCGCGTGCTCCTTCTCCTTGGTGATTCTTAAGAAACTGGGCGCTGCAGAGCAGACTCATTAAGTGTATTACAGACTCATTAGGTGAATTTTCATTGTCTCCTTGTCCGTCTTGTGCGTCTTCAATGTTTAACTTTTCTTGTTACTCGTCTATCTCTGACTGTCCGTCCATGTCCTCTTGTTGTCCACTCATACACATTGTTCCGCACACACACCTTGCCTTTGCCTTTGCCTTTGGCAAAGGCCCGTGCTCCCTCGTGCAGAAGGGAGCAATCTTCCCACCCCAAATAAAGTAACCCTGGCGGATACGAGTTTATCTATCCGCGAACCGACTAGCACTAAGAACACTCGCTATCACCAACAAACTTTGATGTTTATTAACAGGAACAAAGACCACTTCGACAAAAAGACACGAATCACCATCCTTCAGTCACTGGTACTCAGCACCATCAAATACAGTATCACCATTTGGGAGACCACCAACTCTACCTTACTTGACAAGGTACAGAAAGTACAAAACTCTGCAATCAAAGTAGCAGACGGGAAAGCCAGGAAATTTGATCACGTCACACCATTATTTAATGAATTGAAGTGGCTCAAAATAAAAGATCTCGTCACCTTCACCTTAGTGATAACACTTTAAACACAAAATAAAAGTTCTCCCAGACCATATCCTCTCCCTTCCAACTGTTAACATTATAACAAACTCCACGACACGGCAGCAGAACAATCTATATGTCCCCAGAACAAACACTGACACAGGTGCGAGAACTCTTTCTGTACGAGAGAGAGAGAGAGAGAGAGAGAGAGAGAGAGAGAGAGAGAGAGAGAGAGAGAGAGAGAGAGAGAGAGAGAGAGAGAGAGAGAGAGAGAGAGAGAGAGAGAGAGAGAGAGAGAGAGAGAGAGAGAGAGAGAGAGAGAGAGAGAGAGAGAGAGAGAGAGAGAGAGAGAGAGAGAGAGAGAGAGAGAGAGAGAGAGAGAGAGAGAGAGAGAGAGAGAGAGAGAAACATAAGAACATAAGAACGCAGGAGTCTGCAAGAGGCCGGCAGGCCTGTACGAGGCAGCTCCTTTGACCCTAAGCTCCCGTGTATCTAACCCCACCTAATATCGCTGTCCATGAATTTATCTAGTCTATTTTTGAATGTGACAATTGTATTGGCACTCACCACATGACTGCTAAGCCTATTCCACTCATCCACCACCCTGTTAGTAAACCAATTTTTGCCTATGTCCCTGTTGAATCTGAATTTATCCAGTTTAAACCCGTTACTTCGTGTCCTACCCGGTTCTCTTACCAACAAAACCTTATGAATGTCTCCCTTATTAAAGCCCTTCATCCATTTATAAACCTCGATCACGTCTCCACGCACCCTTCGCCTTTCTAGAGAATGCAAGTTTAACTGTTTGAGTCTTTCCTCGTATGGCAAGTTTCTCAACCCCTGAATCATCTTAGTCATCCTCCTCTGCACCGATTCTAACATTTTGATATCCATTCTATAGTAGGGTGACCAGAACTGAACCGCATAGTCAAGATGAGGTCTAACTAATGCTAAATATAGTTTGAGGAAGACTTCGGGGCTTCTGTTGCTTACGCTCCTTGAAATAAATCCCAGTACCCTATTAGCTCGATTTCTAGCTTGAATGCATTGTGCCCTTGGACGGAGATCAGAGCTCACTAAGACCCTAAATCCCTCTCGCACCCAGACCTACTTATGAGTGTCATTTAATTAATAGTTATGTGAAGGGTTGTTCCTACCTACACTCAGAATACTGCACTTCCTACATTGAACTCCATCTGCCATTTATCCGCCCAGTCATATAATCTGTTGAGTTCACCTTGGAGAATACTAGCGTCCTGATCCGACTCAATTACTCTACCGATCTTGGTATCATCTGCAAATTTACTAACATCACTACTAATTCTTGTGTCTAAGTCATTGATATAAATAATAAACAAAAGTGGACCTAATACCGAACCTTGTGGGACCCCACTCGTAACACATCCCCAGTCAGATCTTTTACCATTGATTTGCACTCTTTGCTTCCTATTGCTAAGCCACGCCTTGACCCAGTTCAAAACTTTACCCTCTACTCCGTGAGCCTGTAATTTAAGCAACAGTCGTTGGTGAGGAACTTTGTCAAACGCTTTACTAAAATCAAGATAGATTACATCATAATTTTCATCTCTGTCAACCGCCTCAAATACTTTATTGTAGAAGGACAAGAGATTGGTGAGGCATGACCTACCTTTTGTGAACCCATGCTGCGAGTCGTGAATTAAGCTATGTTTCTCTAAATGCTCCCGAATGTTCCTGGCTATTATGGACTCCAGCATCTTCCCTATAACCGATGTTAAGCTAATTGGGCGATAGTTTGAAGCAACTGACCTGTCCCCCTTTTTAAAAATCGGCGTCACATTAGCTACTTTCCATAGGCTCGGCACATAGCCAGTATTTACTGACATCTTAAAGATGTCGGTTAGTGGATCACTGATTATATCACCTAGCTCCTTTAATACCCTCGGAAATATCCCGTCAGGACCTGGCGACTTGTTCTTCTTAAGCTTATCTATCTCATCCTGAACTACTTGCCTGGTAATGATTATATCCCTCAATTTATCGCCATCCCCGCCCTCGTACACCTGAACTCTTTCCGGTATAGTCGTTCGATCCTCCTGTGTGAATACTGAAAGTAGTAGTCGTTCAACAATGTGCTCATATTTTCGTAATTTTCTACTAGCTCCCCTGTGTTTGATTTCAGCGGTCCAATTTTCTCCCGTGTTTTTGTTCTATACATCTGAAAGAAGCCCTTAGGATTACTTTTCGCCTCATTTGCTACTTTGATCTCATAGTTCGTTTTTGCTATCCTGGTGTTTTTCTTAACTAATCTAGATAGTTCGACGTACCGGCCCCTGAGATGTGTTTCCCCATTCTTTATTTTCTGATAAATTCCCTTCTTTAACCCAATCTCGTGTTTTAGTCCACGGGTCATCCACTTAGGATCATTGTTTTCTTTTCTAAGTGTTCGCTGTGGTATATGCTGT
This sequence comes from Eriocheir sinensis, assembly GCF_024679095.1. NCBI lineage: Eukaryota > Metazoa > Arthropoda > Malacostraca > Decapoda > Varunidae > Eriocheir > Eriocheir sinensis. The sequence goes on along the minus strand of NC_066553.1, from coordinate 12,470,776 downwards.
TCTTGCCCCTCTACTATTACTCTAACTAAATTATTGTAAGACATTTCTACCTGGTTCTCCTGGCTCTCCAATCCGCAGTTCTGGCCCTCATGAATCCCTAAATTATCCCAGTTTACCCCTTTAAGATATCTTCGAAGCCCCTCGTAGTTTACTCTTCTAAAATCTGGCACTAACACTGGGTTTGGATCACGGGTTACCGCCCAGTCTAAGCTAAAACGAACCGTTCTGTGATCACTATTTCCTAACTCTCCGCCCACCTCCAACTCACGTAGCAAGTTCCCATTATTGGTTAGGACTAAGTCTAATATGTTATCTCCTCTGGTAGGCTCAGTAACTACCTGCTTAAGGAAATTATCTTGTATAACTTCAAGAAAGTCCTCGGCTTCCAGGTCACCCACTAGATCTTCCCAGTCTATATTCCTATAATTAAAGTCCCCATTACGCAGACATTTCTACTCATACTCCCTGCCAATCTCCTGTAGTAATATACTCGTGTCCTGCCTGTTAAGGTTGGGTGGCCTGTATATAACTCCTAGAGTTAGTTTTCTTTCCTTTGTAAACGTCCACCCAAACTGATTCTGAATCCATGTTAGTTTTGACTGAGTTGTTAACTAAACATTTAAGTGAGTCTTTAACATATAGCGCAACTCCACCTCCCTTTCTGCCCCTTCTGTCTTTGTGAAACATCTGATAACCCGTTATTTCAAATTCTGACCTAAAATTTCTATTAGCAAAGTCTATCCATGTCTCAGTGATCGCTATTATGTCAAAATTTTCTGAACAAGCTTCACCCCTTAGTAAGTCTATCTTGTTTCTGAGGCTCCTGCTGTTAGTATAGAAGATTCTTAGCCCGTCCTCTGTTACTCTTCTGGAATTACTTCTAAGCTGCCTGGTTATATTATGAGCTAGATGTCCCCTCCCATTACTCCTCCCATTGCTCCCATTACTCATCCCCCCCTCGCCTATACTAAAAAATCCCTCAGGGTACCAAGTGCTCGCTCAAGGGAGTCTGAGAGAGCCTCAACACCCTTGAACGTCAAGTGTATCCCGTCACGGGCGTAGAGGGCGTCGTTGCCAAAGAAGAGGTCCCAATTGTCGACGAACAGCCACCCATTGCGCTCGCAGTGCTCAGCAAGTCTGCTGTTCACTGCTATCGCCCTGGACAGCCATCCATCGCCAACGCCCCTCCTTGGCAGGACGCCTTGTCCGCCCTCATATGGAGTATGCATCTCATGTGTGGTGGGGTCTTCGTCTCATCAGCTCTCCTCCTCATACTAATAGTCTTCTACCTCTTAAATTTCGCTGCCATGCTGCCTCTCTTTCTATCTTCTATCGATATTTTCATGCTGACTGCTCTTCCGAACTTGCAAACTCCATGCCTCCCCCCCTCCCGCCGCCCCGCCACACACGACTTTCTACTGAAGCTCATCCCTTTACTGTCCAAATCCTTTACGCAGGATTTAACGAGCATCTTCACTCTTTCATCTCTCTCGCTAGTAAACTCTGGAACAATTTTCCTTCATCTGTATTTCCTCCTGCCTACGACTTGAACTCTTTCAAGAGGAGGGTATCAGGACACCTCTCCTCCTGATAGATTAACTATCTAGATTAGTTAAGAAAAACACCAGGATAGCAAAAAGGAACTATGAGATCAAAGTAGCAAATGAGGCGAAAAGTAATCCTAAGGGCTGCTTTCAGATGTATAGAACAAAAACACGGGAGAAAATTGGACCACTGAAAACAAACACAGGGGAGCTAGTAGAAAATTACGAAAATATGAGCACATTGTTGAACGACTACTTCGTTTCAGTATTCACACAGGAGGATCGAACGACTATACCGGAAAGAGTTCAGGTGTACGAGGGCGGGGATGGCGATAAATTGAGGGATATAATCATTACCAGGCAAGTAGTTCAGGATGAGATAGATAAGCTTAAGAAGAACAAGTCGCCAGGTCCTGACGGGATATTTCCGAGGGTATTAAAGGAATTAGGTGATGTACTCAGTGACCCACTAACCGACATCTTTAAGATGTCGGTAAATACTGGCTATGTGCCGAGCCTATGGAAAGTAGCTAATGTGACGCCGATTTTTAAAAAGGGGGACAGGTCGGTTGCTTCAAACTATCGCCCAATTAGCTTAACATCGGTTATAGGCAAGATGCTGGAGTCCATGATAGCCAGTAACATTCGGGAGCAATTAGAGAAACATAGCTTAATTCACGACTCGCAGCATGGGTTCACAAAAGGTAGGTCATGCCTTACCAATCTCTTGTCCTTCTAAAATAAAGTATTTGAGGCGGTTGACAGAGATGAAAATTATGATGTAATTTATCTCGATTTTAGTAAAGCGTTTGACAAAGTTCCTCACCATCGACTGTTGCTTAAATTACAGGCTCACGGAGTAGAGGGTAAAGTTTTGAACTGGGTCAAGGCGTGGCTTAGCAATAGGAAGCAAAGAGTGCAAATCAATGGTAAAAGATCTGACTGGGGATGTGTTACGAGTGAGGTCCCACAAGGTTCGGTATTAGGTCCACTTTTGTTTATTATTTATATCAATGACTTAGATACAGGAATTAGTAGTGATGTTAGTAAATTTGCAGATGATACCAAGATCGGTAGAGTAATTGAGTCGGATCAGGACGCTAGTATTCTCCAAGGTGAACTCAACAGATTGTATGACTGGGCGGATATATGGCAGATGGAGTTCAATGTAGGAAAGTGCAGTATTCTGAGTGTAGGTAGGAACAACCCCTCACATAACTATTGCTTAAATGACACTCTCATAAGTAGGTCTGGGTGCGAGAGGGATTTAGGGGTCTTAGTGAGCTCTGATCTCCGTCCAAGGGCACAATGCATTCAAGCTAGAAATCGAGCTAATAGGGTACTGATATTTATTTCAAAGAGCGTAAGCAACAGATGCCCCGAAGTCTTCCTCAAACTATATTTAGCATTAGTTAGATCTCATCTTGACTATGCGGTTCAGTTCTGGTCACCTTACTATAGAAGGATATCAAAATGTTAGAATCGGTGCAGAGGAGGATGACTAAGATGATTCAGGGGTTGAGAAACTTGCTATACGAGGAAAGACTCAAACAGTTAAACTTGCATTCTCTAGAAAGGCGAAGGGTGCGTGGAGACATGATCGAGGCTTATAAATGGATGAAGGGCTTTAATAAGGGAGACTTTCATAAGGTTTTGTTGGTAAGAGAACCGGGTAGGACACGAATTAATGGGTTTAAACTGGATAAATTCAGATTCAACAGGGACATAGGCAAAAATTGGTTCACTAACAGGGTGGTGGATGAGTGGAATAGGCTTAGCAGCCATGTGGTGAGTGCCAATACAATTGTCACATTAAAAAATAGACTAGATAAATTCATGGACAGCGATATTAGGTGGGGTTAGATACACAGGAGCTTAGGGTCAAAGGAACTGCCTCGTACAGGCCTACCGGCCTCTTGTAGACTCCTGCGTTCTTATGTTTTTATGTTCTTATGTTCTTATATTGATCTATCTTTCTGCCGCTCCTCTAACTCTTTTGGGAGCAGTGAGTATTGGGCTTTTTTTTTAACACTTGTTACCTTCTTTTGTGCCCTTGAGCTGACTCCTCTGCTGTAAAAAAAATAAAAAAGATTTTCTTCCCACCGTCAAGGTCACGCCCACGACTGACTTGATTCTACTCCCCTGACGAACGGTGAAGTAGGTTAGTTTTTCTCCTCCTTCTCCTCCTCCTCTTCCTCCTCCTCCTCCTCCTCCTCCTCATCGCGCTACAGTCGATTCCCTACATTCCATTCCCTAAACACACCCA
>NC_066553.1:12304466-12464466 GCF_024679095.1 Eriocheir sinensis | reverse complement strand
CAACATTGCGGCGGAATTTAAGAGGTAGAAGACTATCAGTATGAGGAGGAGAGCTGATGAGACGAAGAGCCTTTGCCTCCACTCTGTCCAGAAGAGCTGTGTGAGTGGAGCCTCCCCACACATGAGATGCATACTCCATACGAGGGCGGACAAGGCCCCTGTATATGGACAGCAACTGTGCAGGGGAGAAGAACTGGCGGAGACGGTACAGAACGCCCAGCCTCGAGGAAGCTGATTTAGTAAGAGATGAGATATGAAGTTTCCAGTTGAGATTTTGAGTTAAGGATAGACCGAGGATGTTTAGTGTTGAGGAAGGTGATAGCTGGGTGTTGTCAAAGAATAGGGGATAGTTGTTTGGAAGATTGTGTCGAGTGGATAGGTGGAGAAACTGTGTTTTTGAGGCGTTAAATGACACCAGGTTCTTCTTGCCCCAATCGGAAATAATAGTAAGGTCTGAGGCTAAGCGTTCTGCAGCCTCCAGCCTTGAGTCGTTAAGTTCCTGAAGGGTGGGTCTTCTATTAAAAGAAGTTGAATAATGCAGAGTGGAATCATCGGCGTAGGAATGGATAGTACAGTTCGTTTTGGAAAGAAGATCATCAATGAACAACAGAAAAAGAGTGGGAGATAGGACAGAACCCTGTGGGACACCACTGTTAATAGATTTAGGGGAAGAACAGTGACCGTCTACCACGGCAGAAATAGAACGGTCAGAAAGGAAGCTGGAGATAAAGGTACAGAGAGAAGGATAGAAACCGTAGGAGGGTAGTTTAGAAAGCAAAGATATGTGCCAGACCCTATCAAAAGCTTTTGATATGTCCAGCGCAATAGCAAAAGTTTCACCGAAACGGCTAAGAGTATGACCAAGAGTCAGTTAAGAAGGTTAGGAGATCACCAGTAGAACGCCCTTGCGGAACCCATACTGGCGATCAGATAGAAGGTCAGAAGTGGAAAGGTGCTTTTGAATCTTACGGTTAAGGATTGATTCAAAAGCTTTAGATAGACAAGAAAGTAAAGCAATAGGACGGTAGTTTGAGGGATTGGAGCGGTCACCCTTCTTAGGTACAGGCTGTGTGAAGGCATACTTCCAGCAAGAAGGAAAGGTAGATGTTGACAGGCAGAGGCGAAAGAGTTTGACCAGGCAGGGTGACAGCACGGAGGCACAGTTTTTAAGGACAATAGGAGGCACTCCATCAGGTCCATAAGCCTTCTGAGGATTGAGGCCAGAGAGGGCATAGAAAACATCATTTTGAAGAATCTTTATAACAGGCATAAAGGAGTCAGAGGGGGGATGAGTAGGAGGAATATGCCCAGAATCGTCCAGAGTGGAGTTTTTAGAAAAAGTTTGAGAGAAGAGTTCAGCCTTAGAGATAGATGAGACGGCAGTGTTGCCGTCAGGACTGAGGAGTGGAGGGAAAGATGAAGAAGTGAAGTTGGAGGAGATGTTTTTGGCTAGATGCCAGAAGTCACGGGAAGAGTTAGAGAAAGCAAGGTTTTGACATTTTCTATTAATGAAAGAATTTTTGGTTAGTCGGAGAATAGATTTGGCACGATTTCGGGCAGAAATGTAAAGTTCATAATTAGCATTAGTTTGAAGGCTCTGGTATCTTTTGTGAGCTACCTCTCTATCATTGACAGCACGAGAACAAGCGTGATTAAACCAAGGCTTTTTAGCGTGAGGAGTAGAGAAAGAACGAGGAATGTATGCCTCCATTCCAGAGACAATCACCTCTGTGATGCGCTGAGCACACACAGAGGGGTCTCTATTCTGGAAGCAATAATCATTCCACGGGAAATCGGAAAAGTACATCCTCAGGTCGTCCCACCGAGCTGAAGCAAAATGCCAGAAGCATCGCCTCTTCGGTGGGTCCAGAGGATGTACAGGAGCGATAGGACAGGATGCAGAAATAAGATTGTGATCGGAGGAGCCCAACGGAGAGAACAGTTTGACAGAATAAGCAGAAGGGTTTGAAGTAAGGAAGAGGTCTAGAATGTTGGGCCGATCTCCAAGACGGTCAGGAATACGTGTAGGGTGCTGGACCAACTGCTCTAGGTCGTTGAGGATAGCAAAGTTGTAGGCTTGTTCACCAGGATGGTCAGTGAAAGAGGATGAAAGCCAAAGCTGGTGGTGAACATTGAAATTTCCTAGGATGGAGATTTCAGCGAAGGGAGTGGGTCAAGATGTGCTCCACTTTAGAATTCAAATAGTCAAAGAATTTTACATAGTTGGTAGAGTTAGGTGAGAGATAAACAGCACAGATGTATTTAGTAATAGAATGACAGTGAAGTCTTAACCAGATGGTGGAAAATTCAGAAGAGTCAAGGTCGTGGGCACGAGAGCAGTGATGTCGTTGCGCACGTAGGCGCAACATCCAGCTTTGGATTGAAATTTAGGATAGAGATAGTAGGAGGAACAGAGTAGAGATTGCTGTCAGTAGCCTCAGAAACCTGTGTTTCGGTAAGGAAGAGAAGGTGAGGTTTAGAGGAGGAGAGATGATGTTCCACAGAATGAAAATTAGAGCGAAGACCGCGAATGTTGCAGAAATTGAGAAGAAAGAGGTTCGAGGAGTTATCAAGACACCTCTCGGGTCGGCAGCCAGAAGGGGAGTCCTCCCTGGGGGAATTTGTGGTCCCCCCCCCCAGGCGGGGACTCCGAGGCATTGCTTAATTGAGCCATTTTGAATTTTGAATTTTGGAAAAAGGTGTATATGTTATGTGAATGTAGTGTGGTGTGGATAAAGAGAGGATCTGTCTTTAGAGAGCATGCTGAACTACTCTCCGGTGTTGGTGAGACAATAGGGAAACGGTTAGTGAGGACATGTGAAGGGTCTTTGGAGGGCTTCAGCTCCCTTCTCACCTCCCATATATACCTCACCGGGAGTGGCTTGCGCCCGTTCGGTAGGTGTCTTCCTACCTCTTAAATTCCGCCGCAATGTTGCCTCTCTTTCTATCTTCTATCGATATTTCCACGCTGACTGCTCTTCTGAACTTGCTAACTGCATGCCTCCCCCTCCGCGGCCCCTGCTGCACTCGACTTTCTACTCATGCTCATCCCTATACTGTCCAAACCCCTTATGCAAGAGTTAACCATCATCTTCACTCTTTCATCCCTCACGCTGGTAAACTCTGGAACAATCTTCCTTCATCTGTATTTCCTCCTGCCTACGACTTGAACTCTTTCAAGAGGAGGGTATTAGGACACCTCTCCTCCCGTATTTGATCTTCATTTCGGCCACCTCTTTTGTTTCTTTTTTAGGAGCAGCGAGTAGCGGGCTTTTTTTTATTATTGTTTTCTTTTTTTGTGTGCCCTTCAGCTGCCTCCTTTGTTGTAAAAAAAAAAAAAAAGAAGATGTTAAAAAATGCCAAATACTGCTCCATACCTGCGGCTTCCCCTCCAGACGTGTCTCACATGGACCAGCAACGCCTAACCATTCGGTACATGTTGCCAGAGGGGCCAGCAGAGCGTTTTTTGACGTTTGTACCCTTACTGAATTATACAAGAAAGGAAATTGAAGAAGTAGTAGTGATTTTTTTTCAGAAACCCAATATTCCCATCTGTGAGTGTCGCGGCATGATAACGCGAGCAACATGTCTGCAAAATATAATGGCACCCAGGCGCACATAAAACGTCATTGTGGATTTATTTCAAGGAGCGTAAGCAACAGAAGCGCGGAAGTTTCCCTCAAACTATATTTAGCATTAGTTAGACCTCATCTTGACTATGCGGTTCAGTTCTGGTCACCTTACTATAGAATGGATATCAAAATGTTAGAATCGGTGCAGAGGAGGATGACTAAGATGATTCAGGGGTTGAGAAACTTGCCATACGAGGAAAGACTCAAACACTTAAACTTGCATTCTCTAGAAAGGCGAAGGGTGCGTGGAGACATGATCGAAGTTTATAAATTGATGAAGGGCTTTAATAAGGGAAATATTCATAAGGTTTTGCTGGTAAGAGAACCGGGTAGGACACGAAGTAATGGGTTTAAACTGGATAAATTCAGATTTAACAGGGGCATAGGCAAAAATTGGTTTACAAACAGGGTGGTGGATGAGTGGAATAGGCTTAGCAGTCATGTGGTGAGTGACAAGGTAATAAATTCATGGACAGCGATACTAGGTGGGGTTAGATACACGGGAGCTTAGGGTCAAAGGAACTGCCTTGTATAGACCTACCGGCCTCTTGCAGATTCCAACGTTCTTATGTTCTTATGTCCATTGCTAGATTTTCTACTACAACTATGTTTTCCTCATAGCCATTGGCTATGGCCTCTACAACACCTGCACGGGCCGACCATCGTGTGTCTGGCAAGCACTTGATAACTGGTGAGCCTTGCAGCGCATCTCCATGTTTGCGCCAACGATTTGTTGACTTGACCAGACAAACGTGCAGACGTTGAATCATAGCACCAAACATAGTCACTGCAACATTCAGCTTCACACATCGCAACAAGATTCAGCGAATGAGCCAGCCAAGGAACAAACTCTGCAAACTAAGAAGTGGCCTACACAGGGCAGCTCCAGAATCCACCCCACTTTTTTTTTTTTTGCAACAAAGGAGGCAGCTCAAGGGCACAAAAAAAGAAAGCAATAATATAAAAAAGCCCGCTACTCGCTGCTCCTAAAAAAGAAACAAAAGAGGTGTCCAAAAGCAAGGTCAAATACGGGAGGAGAGACGTCCTGATACCCTCCTCTTGAAAGAGTTCAAGTCGTAGGCAGGGGGAAATACAGATGAAGGAAGATTGTTCCAGAGTTTACCAGCGTGAGGGATGAAAGAGTGAAGATGATGGTTAACTCTTGTATAAGGGGTTTGGACAGTATAGGGATGAGCATGAGTAGAAAGTCGAGTGCAGCGGGGCCGCGGGAGGGGGGAAGGCATGCAGTTAGCAAGTTCAGAAGAGCAGTCAGCGTGGAAATATCGATAGAAGATAGAAAGAGAGGCAACATTGCGGCGGAATTTAAGAGGTAGAAGACTATCAGTATGAGGAGGAGAGCTGATGAGACGAAGAGCCTTAGCCTCCACTCTGTCCAGAAGAGCTGTGTGAGTGGAGCCCCCCCACACATGAGATGCATATTCCATACGAGGGCGGACAAGGCCCCTGTATATGGACAGCAACTGTGCAGGGGAGAAGAACTAGCGGAGACGGTACAGAACGCCCAGCCTCGAGGAAGCTGATTTAGTAAGAGAAGAGATATGAAGTTTCCAGTTGAGATTTTGAGTTAAGGATAGACCGAGGATGTTTAGTGTTGAGGAAGGTGATAGCTGGGTGTTGTCAAAGAATAGGGGATAGTTGTTTGGAAGATTGAGTCGAGTGGATAGGTGGAGAAACTGTGTTTTTGAGGCGTTGAAGGACACGAGGTTCCTCTTGCCCCAATCGGAAATAATAGTAAGGTCTGAGGCTAAGCGTTCTGTAGCCTCCAGCCTTGAGTCGTTAAGTTCCTGTAGGGTGGGTCTTCTATTAAAAGAAGTTGAGTAATACAGAGTGGAATCATCGGCGTAGAAATGGATAGGACAGTTCGTTTTGGAAAGAAGATCATCAATGAACAACAGAATGAGAGTGGGAGATAGGACAGAACCCTGTGGGACACCACTGTTAATAGATTCAAGGGAAGAACAGTGACCGTCTACCACAGCAGAAATAGAACGGTCAGAAAGGAAACTGGAGATAAAGGTACAGAGAGAAGGATAGAAACCGTAGGAGGGTAGTTTGGAAAGCAAAGATTTGTGCCAGACCTTATCAAAAGCTTTTGATATGTCCATCGCAATAGCAAAGGTTTCACCGAAACGGCTAAGAGAGGATGACCAAGAGTCATTTAAGAAGGCTAGGAGATCCCCAGTAGAACGCCCCTTGCGGAACCCATACTGGCGATCAGATAGAAGTTCAGAAGTGTCAAGGTGCTTTTGAATCTTCCGGTTAAGGATTGATTCAAAAGCTTTAGATAGACAAGAAAGTAAAGCTATAGGACGGTAGTTTGAGGGATTGGAGCGGTCACCCTTCTTAGGCACAGCTGTATGAAGGCATACTTCCAGCAAGAAGGAAAGGTAGATGTTGACAGGCAGAGGCGAAAGGGTTTGACCAGGCAGGGTGACAGCACGGAGGCACAGTTTTTAATGACAATAAGAGGCACTCCATCAGGTCCATAAGCCTTGTGAGGATTGAGGCCAGAGAGTGCATAGAAAACATCATTTTGAAGAATCTTTATAATAGGCATAAAGGAGTCAGAGGGGGGATGAGTAGGAGGAATATGCCCAGAATCGTTCAGAGTGGAGTTTTTAGAAAAAGTTTGAGAGAAGAGTTCAGCCTTAGAGATAGATGAGACGGCAGTGTTGCCGTCGGGACTGAGGAGTGGAGGGAAAGATGAAGAAGTGAAGTTGGAGGAGATGTTTTTGGCTAGATGCCAGAAGTCACGGGAAGAGCTAGAGAAAGCAAGGTTTTGGCATTTTCTATTAATGAAAGAGTTTTTGGTTAGTCGGAGAATAGATTTGGCACGATTTCGGGCAGAAATGTAAAGTTCATAATTAGCATTAGTTTGAAGGCTCTGGTACCTTTTGTGAGCTACCTCTCTATCATTGACAGCACGACAACAAGCGTGATTAAACCAAGGCATTTTAGCGTGAGGAATAGAGAAAGAACGAGGAATGTATGCCTCCATTCCAGAGACAATCACCTCTGTGATGCGCTGAGCACACACAGAGGGTGTAACGGGCTTGTCGGGGGGGCGTTTAAAGGGTGTTGATTAAGACTTCAGCTTCCTTAAGGCGAATTATATTCGTAGCCTTTATGTACAAGAAGCGACGGAGCGAGAGCGACTGTCGTTGTGTGTCAGTCGGACTCTCGTGAAGGAGTCGCGAGTTACAGGTTGGAAAATAATTGTTACAATTGGTCACGTATGTCAAGGTGACCTCCACGCACCATCGGAGTGCGAAGTATACAAAACTGAGACGGTAAACACTGACGGACGACATTCCTAAAAGGTGGCGTGATCTATCTGTCGTGGGTTTTTTCCATTGACAATTGTATGCCTAATTCGTGGTGATATTAAATAATAATAATACATTGATATCCTACTATAACAAGGGGTCTCTATCCTGGAAGCAATGATCATTCCACGGGAAATCGGAAAAGTACATCCTCAGGTCGTCCCACCGAGCTGAAACAAAATGCCAGAGGAATCGCCTCTTCGGTGGGTCCAGAGGGTGTACAGGAGCGATAGGACAGGATGCAGAAATAAGATTGTGATCGGAGGAGCCCAACGGAGATGACAGTTTGACAGAATAAGCAGAAGGGTTTGAGGTAAGGAAGAGGTCTAGAATGAAGGGCCGGTCTCCAAGACGGTCAGGAATACGTGTAGGGTGCTGGACCAACTGCTCTAGGTCATTGAGGATAGCAAAGTTGTAGGCTTGTTCACCAGGATGGTCAGTGAAAGAGGATGAAAGCCAAAGCTGGTGGTGAACATTGAAATCTCCTAGGATGAAGATTTCAGCGAAGGGAGAGTGGGTCAAGATGTGCTCCACTTTAGAATTCAAGTAGTCAAAGAATTTTAGAAATTTGTCATAGTTGGTAGAGTTAGGTGAGATATAAACAGCACAGATGTATTTAGTAATAGAATGAAACTGAAGTCTTAGCCAGATGGTAGAAAATTCAGAAGAGTCAAGGTTGTGAGCACGAGAGCAAATGATGTCGTTCCGCACGTAGGCTTAACATCCAGCTTTGGATTGAAATTTAGGATAGAGATAGTAGGAGGGAACAGAGTAGAGAATGCTGTCAGTAGCCTCAGAAACCTGTGTTTCGGTAAGGAAGAGAATGTGAGGTTTAGAGGAGAGATGATGTTCCACAGAATGAAAATTAGAACGAAGACCGCGAATGTTGCAGAAATTGAGAAGAAAGAGGTTCGAGGAGTTATCAAGACACCTCTCGGGTCGGCAGCCAGAAGGGGAGTCCTCCCTGGGGGAATTTGTGGTCCCCCCCCCCCAGGCGAGGACTCCGAGGCTTGATGTAGGTGCGGCATTTTGAAATTTGAATTTTGGGAAAAGGTGTATTCGTTGTGTGAATGTAGTGTGGTGTGGATAAAGAGAGGATCTGTCTTTAGAGAGCATGCTGAACTACTCTCCGGTGTTGGTGAGACAATAGGGAAACGGTTAGTGAGGACATGGGAAGGGTCTTTGGAGGGCTTCATCTCCCTTCTCACCTCCCATATATACCTCACCGGGAGTGGCTTGCGCCCGTTCGGTAGGTGTCTTCCTACCTACTCCAGCCAACAACTACTCACGATGGGTGAGGTGTAGTTTCAGGGGTTACAGGTAGAGGCTTGATCCTCGTTTTACCGGCGGCACTATGCACGCACCAGTACCCTGTCACCTTCCCAGCAAACATCGAAAGTCCGGGCCGATACCGGCAAATAACGGAACTATGGCATAAAGGATTTTGTTTATCGGGCCAATATAAGGCCAATATAAATATTCTGCAATCGGGCCATGAGAGGCAAATGTACATCGGGCCAGTACTAAGTAGCCTACATTACGTCTTTTTGTTGTAGTTCGAGGATTTTGTTTATCGGGCCAATATAAGGCCGATATAAATATTCTGCAATCGGGCCATGAGAGGCAAATGTACATCGGGCAAGTACTAAGTAGCCTACATTATGTCTTTTTGTTGTAGATCGAGTAGTGGACCGGTATATATATATATATATATATATATATATATATATATATATATATATATACATATATATATATATATATATATATATATATATATATATATATATATATATATATATATATATATATATATATATATATATATATATATATATATATATATATATATATATATATATATATATATATATATATATATATATATATAAATGGATGAAGGGCTTTAATAAGTGGGATATTCATAAGGATTTGTTGGTAAGAGAACCGGGTAGGACAGCAGGATAGAACTCGCAGTAATGGATTTAAATTAGAAAAGTATAGATTTAGGAGAGATATAGGCAAGCATTGGTTTAGTAATAGGGTGGTGGGGGAATGGAATAGACTGAGCAATCACATAGTTAGTGCAGGGACGATAGCTTGTTTTAAGAGTAGACTGGACAGCTACATGGACGAGGACGACAAGTGGCAGTGAGGTGTGGGTGCAGTAATAACCCGGCAAACATTAGATGTACGGACCAATGTTGGCCAGTATCGGCATTTCGATTTTTACTATATCGGACCGACTACGTAAAATCTGGCAGCCGGTACAGGCGATCTAGGTCCGTTATCAGTTTGCACCGCGGTCAGTATCGGCCCAATGATGGTCCAACGAAGGGCCGAGGCCGGCAGCCATAATCATGACGTTATTCTCGGCGCTGCCGATATCGGACCACTGCCGTGCCAGAATATATTTTGCCTCGTTTTCCGATATTGGACCAATACCGAATCTTATTTGCCTGCCCGCATTGCCTCTGTATATCTCAGTAATATATATATATATATATATATATATATATATATATATATATATATATATATATATATATATATATATATATATATATATATATATATATATATATATATATATATATATATATATATATATATATATATATATATATATATATATATATATATATATATATATATATATATATATATATATATATATATATATATATATATATATATATATATATATATATATATATATATATATATATATATATATATATATATATATATATAATGCAATATAATATATATATATATATATATATATATATATATATATATACACACACACACACACACACACACACACACACACACACACACACACACACACACACACACACACACACACACACACACACACACACACACACACACGTTTAAAGAGAAACTGGATGAATATAGATATGGAGACAGGACTTATAAGCTTTGTTCGAACCCTGTACAATACAACTAGGTAAATACACCAAAGTTTGAAAGCAACATATTTAAACTTGAGTTTTATTAGAAATACTTACAAAATATAGCAAAATCAGTTACAGCCTCTTCACAGCCTCTTAACTTTCAATATAAGAAAAAAGCAATACATATTATGCAGCCTCTGAAAACTTGCTTATAGTAATGCATATACTTTGTGGTGAAATAGGTAATACTTTCCTTTACAAAATAAAGACTAGAAACTCTGTAATCATGAAATTATAGGAACATAAAAAAATGCATATACTTTGTGGTGAAGTAATACCTTTCATTAAAAAATAAACATTGAAACTCTTTGTACACATGAAATAATAGGAATGTTTTACTAAAATTAATGCATATATGTATACTGTGGTGAAATAATAATTTCCATTAAAAAATAAACACTAGACACTCACTGTAAACATTAAATTATAGTAACATCTTAATAAAAAGCTAATGCATATACTTTGTGCTAAAATAATCTCTTTCCTTCAAAAATAAATACAAACAACTTTGTATACATGAAATAATAGCGACATTTTAATACAGACCTGAGATAAGTACATAAGAACATAAGAACATAAGAACGCAGGAGTCTGCAAGAGGCCGGTAGGCCTGTACGAGGCAGCTCCTTTGACCCTAAGCTCCCGTGTATCTAACCCCACCTAACATCGCTGTCCATGAATTTATCTAGTCTATTTTTGAATGTGACAATTGTATTGGCACTCACCACATGACTGCTAAGCCTATTCCACTCATCCACCACCCTGTTAGTAAACCAATTTTTGCCTATGTCCCTGTTAAATCTGAATTTATCCAGTTTAAACCCGTTACTTCGTGTCCTACCCGGTTCTCTTACCAACAAAACCTTATGAATGTCTCCCTTATTAAAGCCCTTCATCCATTTATAAACCTCGATCATGTCTCCACGCACCCTTCGCCTTTCTAGAGAATGCAAGTTTAACTGTTTGAGTCTTTCCTCGTATGGCAAGTTTCTCAACCCCTGAATATAAGAATATAAAAGAAAATAAATTACACACACACACACACCCCCCCCTTGGACAAAGTGCCGCATAGGAGGTTGCTGTGGTCTGAGGGGTGGTTTGCTGAGATGGATGGAAAATATCTTGATTAATAGAGAGATGAGAACAGTGGTAAAAGATTGGGAGTCATCGTGGAGGAAGGTCGAAAGTGGAGTGCCCCAGGGATCAGTACTGGCACCAATCATGTTTGCAATCTATATAAATAATATGACAGTGTGTGAATAGCTACATGAGCCTTTTTTGCAGTTGTTGCCAAGTTGTTAAAAAAAAAGCTGAGTGAGGAAGATTGTGGAGTGATGCAGGAGGATCTGAACAAGATATTGGAGTGGAGTTACAGATGGGAAATAGAGTTTAATCTATAGAAATGTAAAGTAATGGAGTTTGGAAAGAGTGTGAGGAGAGTAAAAGGAAATTATGTGTTGAATGGTGAGAGGTTGAGTAGATCAGAAGAGGTAAAAGATCTGGGTGTTACAGTGACTGGAAATTTTACCCCGAAGAGACATATTAGCAAAATTACAGGGGAAACATATAACTTGTTGAGAAGAATAAGGCTGGCTTTTGCATATATGGTTGAAGAGATGATCAGAAAGATGATTATATCACTGATTAGACCTAGACTGGAGTATGCAGCTGTAGTGTGGTCGCCCTACAAGAAAAAGGATATAAGGAAGTTGGAGAGTTCATAGAGTGGCAACAAAGATTGTGCCAAGTATCAGGGACTTGTCATATGATGAAAGATTGGCAAAGTTGCATCTACCAACGTTGGAAAAAGGAGAGAAAGGGGGGACCTGATAACTTGATGGTATGGGTTACATGAGATACTAGATGACATGGAAGGAGACTGAAAATGAGTGATTGTAGAAGATATGTCAAAAAAGTAGTTTCCTATATAGAAAAACTGATGTATGAAACAGTTTGGATGAGGACATAGTACATGAAAGAAGTATACAAGGATTCAAGGCTAAGTTGGACACACACACACATCTGTCGATGCTACCTAAATGTATTATCTAGGTAGCATTGACAGATGGTCCATTGCACTGGTCCACTGGTTCATTGCAACTGCCTGGTTGCAGCAGTTGAGTCTCACAGTGGAGCCTGGCCAGACACCCTGCCGATCAGCTTAGGGACTGCTGATACTGAAATTAAAGTTATAAAAACAGAGTTATCAGGTTCTGGTTCAGATTTGGAAGAGTCACCGGTACCACCGAAAATACTAGCATATTCCTCATATCTTTATCTTCCTCTGAATTGTCAACAGTATGCAGCAGTGGCACCTTCTATACTTTCCGCTTCCTGAGAGGTGTTAGTGTCACTACTAGCAATCATAGTACTACTAGTGCTAGCTATCGAGGTGCTGGGCCTTACATCACAATGGAGATAGGTAAATCATAATAATAGCGGCTCCTAGCGGGAGTGCATTTAGGGCACGGTGTGGTGATAATTTCAACATTTCTAGAATGTACGACGGGGTTTTGACAAGCGGACAGGCGTGTTTATGTCACAAGGGGTGTATTTTTCCATACTGGCCTCACGATTTCTTCTAAGTCGATGGGCGATGAGACTGTGAGCTCCAGGGTGAAGAAAGGGAAGAGCCCGCGCGGAAAAATACACCTGGTCACATAAACACGCCTGTCTGCTTGTAAAAACCCCGTCGTACTGGCTAGAAATGTTTTAATTACCACCCCACCGTGCCCTAAACGCGCACCCGCTAGGAGCCGCTATTCTTAAGATTTACCAGTAGTTATACAATTTTATATATACTTTCCATTGCAAACCCACGTTATCTAAGATTAAAAATACTATACCAGCCTTGTAGGCAGGTGGCCTGGTGAGTTCTGATTGTGTTTCTTGTTGGGTGTGTTTTTTGTTTTTGTTTTATCAAATAACTGATCTTAGTGGTATTGCTGGGGCTGGGAGGGCGAAGGGGGTTGTGCAGTTAGAAAATGTGATTTATGACAGGTAAGAATTTAACATCAGTTAAAAGCACATCAAAATTCACCGAAAAAAATACTTATGTTCATATATTACAGTAAATGTAAAGTAAAAATTTACCTATAATCTATTTACTTTAGGTCCACATCCACATCATGTATAGTGACAAAACTTAAGTTGTAGTACATGAAATCAGCTTTTCAGTGCTGTATGTTAATTACGTAACCTTTATATAGACCGGGAGCCAGGGGGGGGGGGTCAACCTAGCTGGAAAGGTAACAAATTCTAACCCACATAGCAATGGTCCTTGTGTCTGCCCATGCATGAAAATTAAACTATGCCAGGCCTGCAGTGGTGGACAAGGTCACCTTTCCTCGTGCTTGGAAGAGCCTCCAGATCTTGTTGTTGGATGTTAAGATTTGGCTCCATATCCTTGATGTACAACGCTTCTAAGATGGGCAGGCGTCTGTGGTCGTTGCATGTTGTAATTATTTCAGTATTTTCTTCTAGAGTTTTTCTTGTAAGTTTTGTCTTATGTACTTGCTCAGTGTGGGTCTTGGGCGCTCCTGATGCAAGGTGATAGCTGAGTCGTCTGCTTAATCTCAGTGTCGTCATGCCGATATAGGTTGATTGAAAAGCTGCACAGTTCCCTTGGTTGCTAGTGAACCATCGAGTTAACCCGAATTCTGCACGCAATTGCGTGCACTTGAAACTGGGAATATATATATATATATATATATATATATATATATATATATATATATATATATATATATATATATATATATATATATATATATATATATATATATATATATATATATATATATATATATATATATATATATATATATATATATATATATATATATATATATATATATATATATATATATATATATATATATATATATATATATATATATATATATATATATATATATATATATATATATATATATATATATATATATATATATATATATATATATATATATATATATATATATATATATATATATATATATATATATATATATATATATATAATATGTATGTGTATATATATATATATATATATATATATATATATATATATATATATATATATCTATATATATATATATATATATATATATATATATATATATGCTTGCTTATTTTCTCCCCTTATCTATTCCTTCTCTTTCGTCCCTTCCTTTTCTCTCCTTTTTTTATTTCTCTTCATCCGTCTCTTCTCCCTTCTCTTTCCTTCGTCTCTTCACCCTCCTGTCCCTATTTTCTCTCCTCTTTCGTCTTCTTCCTCTTCTCCCTAATCATCCCGTCACCCGTCTCCCCTCTCCTTACCGCCCCTTCATCCATCTCCTGTCTGCTCCTGTCCAGCCCTTCAGCCTTTCTCATCTATCTCTCCCCGCCCTTCCTTCCCTCCCCTCCCTTCACCCCCCCCCTCCCCTCCCCTCCCCTCCCCTCCCTTCACTCTTCTCCCCTCTCCTTACCTCCCCTTCATCCATCTCCTGTCTGCTCCTGTCCAGCCCTTCATCCTTTCTCATCCATCTCCCCGCCCTTCATTCCCTCCCCTCCTTTCACCACCCCCCTCCCCTCCCCTCCCCTCCCCTCCCTTCACTCTTCTCCCCTCTCCTTACCTCCCCTTCATCCATCTCCTGTCTGCTCCTGTCCAGCCCTTCATCCTTTCTCATCCATCTCTCCCCGCCCTTCCTTCCCTCCCCTCCCTTCATCTCCCCCCTTCCCTTCCCCTCCCCTCCCCTCCCGTCACCCGTCTCCCCGCCAGGTACACAGCCATTACCTGAAGTGCATTACAGGTGGCAGGGCCGGGGCGATACACAACTCCCCTCACCTGCACTCCATCACTTCCCATCTTCTTCCCATAACTTTCTCTCACCCGCTCGTCTTCCCCATCACTTCCCATTACTCTCTCCTTCCCATCACTTCCCATCACCCTTTCTTCTTCTCCTCACCCCCTCACCCGCTCTCTTCCCATCACTTCCCCTGACCTTCTCTCCTGCCCATCATTTCCTATCACCCTTTCTTCTTCCCATCACTCCCTCTCACCTGCTCTCTTTCCTATTACTCTCTCCTTCCCATCAATTTCTCTCACCCGCTCGTCTTCACCATCACTTCCCATCAGTCTCTCCTTCCCATCACTTCCCATCACCCGCTCGTCTTCCCCATCACTTCCCATTACTCTCTCCTTCCCATCACTTCCCATCACCCGCTCGTCATCCCCATCACTTCCCATCACCCGCTCGTCTTCCCAATCACTTCCCATCAAGCGCTCCTCTTCCCCATCCCATCCCATCACCCTTTTTTCTTCTCCTCACCTCCTCACCTGCTCCTCCCCATCACCTCCCTTCACCCTCTCCTCTTCCCCTCACCCTCTTCCCGTCCCCTCACTCCCCCTCATCTCCATCACTTTCCCTCACGTCCTCCTATCATATCCCCTCACCATCTCTTTCCATCACCTCAGAAAATTTGTTTTTATGATGAGTTTATCGTTATTCCTTAAGTTTTGTCTCATTGTTTGCCTTTTCCTCTAATCTCGTCGAATTTCTTCTATTTTTGGCTGGAGTAGGTACGAAGACACCTACCGAACAAGCGCAAGCCACTCCCGGTGAGGTATATATGGGAGGTGAGAAGGGAGCTGAAGCCCTCAAAGATCCTTCCCATGTCCTCACTAACCGTTTCCCTATTGTCTCACCAACACCGGAGAGTAGTTCAGCATGCTCTCTAAAGACAGATCCTCTCTCTATCCACACCACACTACATTCACACAAAACACACCTTTTCCCAAAATTCAAATTTCAAAATGGCACACCTACGTCATACCTCAGGTTCCCGCTTTGGGGGGCACAAACTCCCCAGGAGGACTCCCTTCTGGCTGCCGACCCGAGAGGTGTCTTGATAACTCCTCG
The DNA here is from genome assembly GCF_024679095.1 of Eriocheir sinensis. NCBI lineage: Eukaryota > Metazoa > Arthropoda > Malacostraca > Decapoda > Varunidae > Eriocheir > Eriocheir sinensis. Next base: position 12,448,600 of record NC_066553.1, on the reverse strand, counting down.
AATCTCTCTCTTCTCAATTTCTGCAACATTCGCGGTCTTCGTTTTAATTTTCATTCTGTGGAACACCATCTCTCCTCCTCTAAACCTCACCTTCTCTTCCTCACCGAAACACAGGTTTCTGAGGCTACTGACAGACATCTCTACTCTGTTCCCTCCTACTATCTCTATCCTAAATTTCAATCCAAAGCTGAATGTTGCGTCTACGTGAGCAACGACATCATTTGCTCTCATGCCCACGACCTTGATTCTTCAGAATTTTCCACTATCTGGCTAAGACTTCATTTTCATTCTATTACTAAATACATCTGTGCTGTTTATCTCTCACCTAACTCTACTAACTATGTAAAATTCTTTGACTATTTGAACTCTAAAGTGGAGCACATCTTGACCCACTCTCCCTTCGCTGAAATCTCCATCCTAGGAGATTTCAGTGTTCACCACCAGCTTTGGCTTTCATCCTCTTTCACTGACCATCCTGGTGAACAAGCCTACAACTTTGCTATCCTCAACGACCTAGAGCAGTTGGTCCAGCACCCTACTCGTATTCCCGATCGTCTTGGAGACAGGCCCAACATTCTAGACCTCTTCCTTACCTCAAACCTTTCTGCTTACTCTGTCAAACTGTTCTCTCCGTTGGGCTCCTCTGATCACAATCTTATTTCTGCATCCTGTCCTATCACTCCTGTACACCCTCTGGACCCACCGAATAGGCGATGCTTCTGGCATTTTGCTTCAGCTCGGTGGGACGACCTGAGGATATACTTTTCCGATTTCCCGTGGAATGATTATTGCTTCCAGGATAGAGACCCCTCTGTGTGTTTTCAGCGCATCACAGAGGTGATTGTCTCTGGAATGGAGGCATACATTCCACGTTCTTTCTCTACTCCTCACGCTAAAAAGCCTTGGTTAATCACGCTTGTTCTCGTGCTGTCAATGATAGAGAGGCAGCTCACAAAAGGTACCAGAGTCTTCAAACTAATGGTAATTATGAACTTTACATTTCTGCCCGGAATCGTGCCAAATCTATTCTCCGACTAACCAAACACTCTTCCATTAATAGAAAATGTCAAAACCTTGCTTTCTCTAACTCTTCCCGTGACTTCTGGCATCTAGCCAAAAACATCTCCTCCAACTTCACTTCTTCCTCTTTCCCTCCACTCCTCAGTCCTGACGGCAACACTGCCGTCTCATCTATCTCTAAGGCTGAACTCTTCTCTCAAACTTTTCCTAAAAACTCCACTGTGGACGATTCTGGGCATATTCCTCCTACTCATCCCCCCTCTGACTCTTTTATGCCTGTTATAAAGATTCTTCCAAATGATGTTTTCTATGCCCTCTCTGGCCTCAATCCTCAGAAAGCTTATGGACCTGATGGAGTGCCTCCTATTGTCCTTAAAAACTGTGCCTCCGTGCTGACACCCTGCCTAGTCAAACTCTTTCACCTCTGCCTGTCAACATCTACCTTTCCTTCCTGCTGGAAGTATGCCTTCATACAGCCTGTGCCTAAGAAGGGTGACCGTTTCAATCCCTCAAACTACCGTCCCATAGCTTTACTTTCTTGTCTATCTAAAGCTTTTGAATCAAGCCTTAACCGGAAGATTCAAAAACACCTTTCCAATTCTGACCTTCTATCTGATCGCCAGTATGGGTTCCGCGAGGGGCGTTCTACTGGTGATCTCCTTGCCTTCCTAGCTGACTCTTGGTCATACTCTCTTAGCCGTTTCGGTGAAACCTTTGCTATTGCGCTGGACATATCAAAAGCTTTTGATAGGATCTGGCACAAATCTTTGCTTTCCAAACTACCCTCCTACGGTATCTATCCTTCTCTCTTTACCTTTATTTCCAGTTTCCTTTCAGACCGTTCTATTTCTGCCGTGGTAGACGGTCACTGTTCTTCCCCTAAACCTTTTAACAGTGGTGTCCCACAGGGTTCTGTCCTATCTCCCACTCTCTTTCTGTTGTTCACTGATGATCTTCTTTCCAAAACAAACTGTCCTATCCATTCCTACGCCGATGATTCCACTCTGCATTACTCAACCTCTTTTAATAGAGGACCCACCCTACAGGAACTTGACGATTCAAGGCTGGAGGCAACAGAACGCTTAGCCTCAGACCTTACTATTATTTCCGATTGGGGCAAGAGGAACCTGGTGTCCTTCAACGCCTCAAAAACACAGTTTCTCCACCTATCCACTCGACACAATCTTCCAAACAACTATCCCCTATTCTTTGACAACACTCAGCTATCACCTTCCTCAACACTAAACATCCTCGGTCTAGCCTTAACTCAAAATCTCAACTGGAAACTTCATATCTCATCTCTTGCTAAATCTGCTTCCTCGAGGCTGGGCGTTCTGTACCGTCTCCGCCAGTTCTTCTCCCCCGCACAGTTGCTGTCCATTTACAGGGGCCTTGTCCGCTCTCGTATGGAGTATGCATCTCATGTGTGGGGGGAGGTCCACTCACACAGCTCTCCTTGACAGAGTAGAGTCAAAGGCTCTTCGTCTCATCAGCTCTCCTCCTAATACTGATAGTCTTCTACCTCTCAAATTCCGCTGGCTTGTTGCCTCTCTTTCTATCTTCTATCGATATTTTCATGCTGACTGCTCTTCTGAACTTGCTAACTGCATGCCTCCCCTCCTTCCGCGGCCCCGCTGCACGACTTTCTACTCATGCTCATCCCTATACTGTCCAAACCCTGTGAGGGACAGGGCCCAGGCGTAGTTAGGTGGAGGGGACGCCAGATCAAGTCCCTCGCTAGGCCCGGTATCCCTCAGCTTCCCTGGGTGCGTGGCGAGATAAACACTAGAGTGGCTTTTACATTTAATTGCCTCCTCAACACCCACACACACGGGAGAAGTATAGTATTCCCGGGGTAGCGTCGCCCAGCGTCAACAGAGTCCCGGTTGGAGAGAGCCAGGGGCCACTGGCAGGGTGGTGACGCGGCGGCGAGACGGTGTCGGGACGTCGGAGTTGGAAGGGCCCTGGGGCCACAAGTAGGATGGAGATAAGGCAGCGATATGAAGCCACAACGTCCGATGAGGAGGAGAGCAATAACGGGGGCAGCAGACTGGCAGGGCTCGTGTCAGCCACAACCCCGCTCGGCGGTGAGCAGAATGGGAGGCCGATAAAGGTGTTAACTCGGCTGAGTCCCAGGGTAGTCTGAGAGATACCGGGCCTAACGAGGGACTTGATCTGGCGTCCCCTCCACCTAACTACGCCTGGGCCCTGTCCCTCACAAGTGGCGACCTCGCCAGGATTCCTCCTCCCTTCCGTGTGCTTCGAGGCGAGATGAACCACCCCAGTCACCATTGACGGTCAGGATTGTCACCTACCTCCACTTGCTGTTCCGGGCTCAACGTGAGTGTTTTGGTGACTGTTTTTTTATTGTGTGAGGCTCTTTCTTTGCCTAACCAGGTGCGTCATAGATGACTCTGGTTCAGGGCCTCGTGATTGTCAGGTGCAGAGTTTAACTCTTCTGACCTTGGACCCCTTCATCCTAATGTTTCACATTAGTTTGGGTCGTGTTTCGTGCACTTTGGTGGTGCTTTAATTCACCGCTTTTTTGGAGCTGGTCGGCTCCATTGTTTGTGTTTCTTTAATTAGAAGGTTGACCAGCTTAACTGTTTTCATTTATAGTGTTTGTTGTCTTGTTCTGTTGATTAGTACTCCGTTGAAGATGTCGTCAATTCAGGAACTAGTCAGCTTAGGACGACAGTTGGGCTACGAAGGGTACGACCTCAGGAACCTCGTCTCCGAGGAGCAGTCATGCCAACGGGACGAGCGGGAGCGTGAAAGACAAGAGAGGAGAGAAAGGGAAGAAAAGGAGAAGAGAAGGAAAAGGAGCGAAGAGAAGGAAAAGGAAAGGAGCATGCTCTTGCCCTTGAGCGGCTTAAACTTCAAGCACCTGGTAACAAAGGTATGGTCCCCCTTGGCGCCGACCCTGCCACTCGTCCCAAGCTACCAGTGTATCGCGAAGGGGAAGAGATAGCTTCGTATTTCACTCGTTTCGAACGAATCGCCTCTCCTCAAGATTACCGTCAGTGATTATGCCATCTACCTAGGAAGCTTGCTTACCGGTAAACTGGCTGAATTTTACACTTCTTTGTCTGCAGACGTTACAGAAGACTACAGCCAGCTGAAGGCAGCCATTTTGCAGCACTTCCACCGGACAAGCGACCACTACCGCAGCGCCTTCCGTTCAGCCAAACTCGGTGCCGGGGAAACATTCCAACAATTCTCCACCCTTCTAGGCCGACACTTCGATCACTGGCTCGACTCCAGCGAGGTAACTCTCTCCTTCTCGGATCTCAGGTCCTTTATGATCCTTGACCAGTTTATGGCTTCCGTCCCAGCTGAGTTACGGATGTTCCTGAAGGAGAACAACATTCGCACACTAGACGAAGCCGTAAAGCGCGCCGATATCTGGGCTTCTGCCCACCGCTACTATTCAAGGTACCCTTCAGTGACTGAGCCCAACAAACGGCCGCTCTCTACTAAACCATCGTCTTCAAAGGGATCTCCACCCACTTCAAAGAAATCATCCTCAGTTAAGTGCCATAATTGTGGAGCCAAGCCACATTAGACCAAACTGTCCTCAAAATCCTGCATTATTCAAACAAAAGCCTAAATCTGACTCTTTCCCGGGAAATGTAAAGATCGCGTCCTGCCTCTCTAAACCTTCTTGTCAACAGTACTACACTACGGGCACCATCAACGGCTCCAGGGTGTCAACAATCATTCGGGATACGGGATGCTCTAGGATTCTAGTGTCAGAGGAAGCCCTGCCCGACGTGGACGTCTCTCAGTGTAACACCGTTCGCTGCTTCGACTACTTGGGACGAGCGGATGAATTCCCGGTGGTAAGGTGTTTCCTTCGCTGTCCCTACTTCGACGGTTGAATCGACGCTGTTCGCGCCCCATTAAAGTACTGCAGCGTCTTGGTGGGTAACGTCGAAGGAGTGCGTTCACCTGACGACCCGGACAACACCAAGATCTACGAAGACACTGTAACTCCTCCTATTCCAGTTGAGGTGGCTGCTGTCCAGACCCGTGCTGCCGCCGCTCGGAAAATTCACCCTTTGGTACTCTCAAACCTCGAGCCTTTGTCTGTGACACCTAAAGAATTCTCTGATTTGCAGAAGGCGTGTCCTACTCTAGTAGCCCTGCGGAACAAGGCCGCCAATGGTGAACAAGATGTCACTCGTAAGGGTTGCACTTTTAGCTATGAGGTATCCGAAGGACTACTTTACCGGATTTGCCTTTCGTCAAATTGCCCGAACCTGCCTGGCAAGAGATATTTAGTGGTTCCCGCAGAATGCCGCCGTGCAGTATTAACCCTCGCCCATGAGAGTCCTCTAGCTGGCCATCTTTCGCACCGCAAGACGGGGATGAAGATCGGAGAACAATTCTACTGGCCAGGTATGTGGTCTGACATCCGTAGCTTCTGTCAGTCGTGCGACAAGTGTCAGCGCATGTCCGTCAGGGAAGAGTGAAACCAGTTCCCCTGAAACAACTCCCAATAATTACAGAACCCTTTTCAAGGGTTGCTGTTGATATCGTTGGCCCCTTGTCTCCTCCAACCTCTGAAGGACACCGGTACATCCTAACAATCATAGACTTTGCCACAGGGTTTCCTGAAGCTGTCCCCCGAAAAGAAGTTACTTCCATTTCGGTAGCTGAGGCACTGTTAGAAATATTTTAAAGAGTGGGTATTCCCCGTGAGATCCTGTCGGACCGAGGCACACAGTTTACCTCGCAGATGATGTCTGAACTCCATAGGCTTATAGGAGTTAAGCCACTCTTTACTACGCCGTATCATCCTAGTGGCAACGGGAGGATTGAGAGGTTCCACTCGACTCTCAAGGCATCTCTACGAAAACTGTGTTCTGACAAGCCTCGGAAATGGCACCGCTACCTACCTGCTGTTTTGTTCGCCTTAAGGGAGATGCCGAGCGATCGAACAGGATTCTCTGCCTTTGAGCTCCTGTATGGAAGGACAGTAAGGGGCGCGCTTTCGATCTTGCGCGATTTATGGGAGGATAACAAGCTCACTACTGATGATCGATCTTGCTACCAATATGTTATAGAGCTGAAGGACAAGCTAGCGGACTGTGCGAAAATCGCCGCTGAAAACGCAGACATAAGCGCCGCCAAATATAAGACATACTTTGACTTGAACTCCCAGGACCGACAGTTCAAGCCAGGCGACGAGGTGCTTGTCCTCCTTCCAGACTCCACTAGTAAGCTGCTGCTGGCCTGGAACGGTCCTTACACTGTCCTCGAACGTAAGAACAGAGTTAATTACGTCATAGAAGAAAAAGGGAAACCCAAGTTGTACCACGCTAACCTGTTGAAACGCTATTACAGACGTGCCCAGGTGAACCAAGCCGCTGTCTTGGATGAGATCTTCCTCCCCAGTGATGCACAGGATGCCCCGGAGTTAACCTTTTCTCTAGCCGAGCCGGAACTTCTCGAAACGGCCGACGATCTCCCAATCACCCCGGATGGTCGCTTGGATCAGGCCGACTCGAACACCGTCCCGGAGGTAAGAGAAACACTCACCACATCCCAACGCAGTGAACTCTTCCAGCTCATCTCCGACTTCAAGGACGTTTTCTCAGAAATTCCTGGTTGTACTTCCTCCCTCCAACATAAGAACATAAGAACATAAGAACGCAGGAGTCTGCAAGAGGCCGGTAGGCCTGTACGAGGCAGCTCCTTTGACCCTAAGCTCCCGTGTATCTAACCCCACCTAATATCGCTGTCCATGAATTTATCTAGTCTATTTTTGAATGTGACAATTGTATTGGCACTCACCACATGACTGCTAAGCCTATTCCACTCATCCACCACCCTATTAGTAAACCAATTTTTGCCTATGTCCCTGTTGAATCTGAATTTATCCAGTTTAAACCCGTTACTTCGTGTCCTACCCGGTTCTCTTACCAACAAAACCTTATGAATGTCTCCCTTATTAAAGCCCTTCATCCATTTATAAACCTCGATCATGTCTCCACGCACCCTTCGCCTTTCTAGAGAATGCAAGTTTAACTGTTTGAGTCTTTCCTCGTATGGCAAGTTTCTCAACCCCTGAATCATCTTAGTCATCCTCCTCTGCACCGATTCTAACATTTTGATATCCATTCTGTAGTAGGGTGACCAGAACTGAACCGCATAGTCAAGATGAGGTCTAACTAATGCTAAATATAGTTTGAGGAAGACTTCAGGTCTTCTGTTGCTTACGCTCCTTGAAATAAATCCCAGTACCCTATTAGCTCGATTTCTAGCTTGAATGCATTGTGCCCTTGGACGGAGATCAGAGCTCACTAAGACCCCTAAATCCCTCTCGCACCCAGACCTACTTATGAGAGTGTCATTTAAGCAATAGTTATGTGAGGGGTTGTTCCTACCTACACTCAGAATACTGCACTTCCCTACATTGAACTCCATCTGCCATTTATCCGCCCAGTCATATAATCTGTTGAGTTCACCTTGGAGAATACTAGCGTCCTGATCCGACTCAATTACTCTACCGATCTTGGTATCATCTGCAAATTTACTAACATCACTACTAATTCCTGTGTCTAAGTCATTGATATAAATAATAAACAAAAGTGGACCTAATACCGAACCTTGTGGGACCCCACTCGTAACACATCCCCAGTCAGATCTTTTACCATTGATTTGCACTCTTTGCTTCCTATTGCTAAGCCACGCCTTGACCCAGTTCAAAACTTTACCCTCTACTCCGTGAGCCTGTAATTTAAGCAACAGTCGTTGGTGAGGAACTTTGTCAAACGCTTTACTAAAATCAAGATAGATTACATCATAATTTTCATCTCTGTCAACCGCCTCAAATACTTTATTGTAGAAGGACAAGAGATTGGTGAGGCATGACCTACCTTTGTGAACCCATGCTGCGAGTCGTGAATTAAGCTATGTTTCTAAATGCTCCCGAATGTTCCTGGCTATTATGGACTCCAGCATCTTCCCTATAACCGATGTTAAGCTAATTGGGCGATAGTTTGAAGCAACTGACCTGTCCCCTTTTAAAAATCGGCGTCACATTAGCTACTTTCCATAGGCTCGGCACATAGCCAGTATTTACCGACATCTTAAAGATGTCGGTTAGTGGATCACTGATTATATCACCTAGCTCCTTTAATACCCTCGGAAATATCCCGTCAGGACCTGGCGACTTGTTCTTCTTAAGCTTATCTATCTCATCCTGAACTACTTGCCTGGTAATGATTGTATCCCTCAATTTATCGCCATCCCCGCCCTCGTACACCTGAACTCTTTCCGGTATAGTCGTTCGATCCTCCTGTGTGAATACTGAAAGGAAGTAGTCGTTCAACAATGTGCTCATATTTTCGTAATTTTCTACTAGCTCCCGTGTTTGATTTCAGCGGTCCAATTTTCTCCCGTGTTTTTGTTCTATACATCTGAAAGAACCCCTTAGGATTACTTTTATCCTCATTTTCTACTTAGATATCATAGATCTTATTTGCAATCATGGTGTTTGTCTTAACTAATCAAGATAGTTCGACTTACCTGCCCCTGAGATGTGTTTCCCATTCTTTATTTTCTGATAAATTCCTTCTTTAACCCAATCTCGTGTTTTAGTCCACGAGTCATCCACTTAGGATCATTGTTTTCTTTTCTAAGTGTTCGCTGTGGTATATGCTGTTCTTGCCCCTCTACTATTACTCTAACTAAATTATTGTAAGACATTTCTACCTGGTTCTCCTGGCTCTCCAATCCGCAGTTCTGGCCCTCATGAATCCCTAAATTATCCCAGTTTAACCCTTCAAGATATCTTCGAAGCCCCTCGTAGTTTGCTCTTCTAAAATCTGGCACTAACACTGGGTTTGGATCACGGGTTACCGCCCAGTCTAACCTAAAACGAACCGTTCTGTGATCACTATTTCCTAACTCTCCGCCCACCTCCAACTCACGTAGCAAGTTCCCATTATTGGTTAGGACTAAGTCTAATATGTTATCTCCTCTGGTAGGCTCAGTAACTACCTGCTTAAGGAAATTATCTTGTATAACTTCAAGAAAGTCCTCGGCTTCCAGGTCACCCACTAGATCTTCCCAGTCTATATTCCTATAATTAAAGTCCCCCATTACGCAGACATTTCTACTCATACTCGCCCTGCCAATCTCCTGTAGTAATATACTCGTGTCCTGCCTGTTAAGGTTGGGTGGCCTGTATATAACTCCTAGAGTTAGTTTTTCTTTCCCTTTGTAAACGTCCACCCAAACTGATTCTGAATCCATATTAGTTTTGACTGAGTTGTTAACTAAACATTTAAGTGAGTCTTTAACATATAGCGCAACTCCACCTCCCTTTCTGCCCCTTCTGTCTTTGTGAAACATCTGATAACCCGTTATTTCAAATTCCGACCTAAAATTTCTATTAGCAAAGTCTATCCATGTCTCAGTGATCGCTATTATGTCAAAATTTTCTGAACAAGCTTCACCCCTTAGTAAGTCTATCTTGTTTCTGAGGCTCCTGCTGTTAGTATAGAAGATTCTTAGCCCGTCCTCTGTTACTCTTCTAGAATTACTTCTAAGCTGACATAGAAGTGTGTACCACTGAGCGCGTCAAGCCTAAACTCTATCCGATCCCCCTCCATCTCAGGCCCTTCTTTCAACAGGAAGTCGAACAACTCCTCAGCCAAGGGATCATCAAGCGTCACCGCATTGCTCCCCAGTCGTCAATGGTCAAAAAAACTGCTGGCAACTACCGCCTTGCCGTCGACTACCGGGTACTAAACTCCATTACAGTTTTCGATGCGGAGCCAATAACTACCATAACGGAAGACCTTCATAAATTCTACGGGAGCAGGTATTTCTCAGAATTAGACCTAACCAAAGCTTATTACCAGGTACCAACTGACCGAGCTATGTGTCTTACAGCCTTTCCGACATACCTGGGGTTGATGGAGTTCTGCCGCCTCCCATTTGGACTGGTTACAGCTTGTGCCACTTACATCAGATTGATGCGACTCGTCCTTGCTGGTCTGGAAGGAGTAACTTTCTACTTTGATAATATATTCATTTTTGGCTCAACTTGGGGAAAACATCTCGATGCTTTCAACTCCGTCCTCATCCGTCTCAGACAGCATGGTCTTACCGCCCGTCCCTCGAAGTGCCGGTTTGGATTCGGATCAATTGGGTACCTCGGATTCATCGTGGACGGCAACACCCTGCGCCCTCAGGAAAACAAGGTATCGGCCATCTCTTCAATACCACCTCCTTCTAATAAGAAGCTGCTTCGATCCTTTCTAGGCATGATATCCTTCTATAGAATGTTCATCCCGGATGAAGCCTCATACACCAGCAGCCTGTCGGATCTTCTGCGCAAGGGCGTCCCCGAACCACTTGTATGGACCGAGGAACTACAAGTATGTTTCGAACGTCTGAAGACTGCTCTACACTCCGATCCAGTACTGAGGTTGCCGGACCAGACTCGCCCTTTTGTGCTACGGACGGATGCTTCAAACCAGGCTTTGGGAGCTGTCTTACTGCAGTTCCACCAAGACTACCCTTGGACTCAGCCGAGTTAACACCTTTATCGGCCTCCCATTCTGCTCACCGCCGAGCGGGGTTGTGGCTGACACGAGCCCTGCCAGTCTGCTGCCCCCGTTATTGCTCTCCTCCTCATCGGACGTTGTGGCTTCATCTCGCTGCCTTATCTCCATCCTACTTGTGGCCCCTGGGCCCTTCCAACTCCGACGTCCCGACACCGTCTCGCCGCCGCGTTACCACCCTGCCAGTGGCCCCTGGCTCTCTCCAACCGGGACTCTGTTGACGCTGGGCGACGCTACCCCGGGAATACTATACTTGTCCCGTGTGTGTGGGTGTTGAGGAGGCAATTAAATGTAAAAGCCACTCTAGTGTTTATCTCGCCACGCACCCAGGGAAGCTGAGGGATACCGGGCCTAACGAGGGACTTGATCTGGCGTCCCATCCACCTAACTACGCCTGGGCCCTGTCCCTCACAAGTGGAGACAGAGAGAGAGAGAGAGAGAGAGAGAGAGAGAGAGAGAGAGAGAGAGAATTCAGATGTTGTCTCCTGAAGCAGGCTGGGTAAGGAGTCTCCTCCTTCTCCTCCTCCTTCTCCTCCTCCTTCTCCTCCTCCTCTTCCTCCTCCGCTTCCTCCTCCTCTTCTTCCTCCTCCTCCTCCTCCAGTATTGGCCCAATAGCAACTGTAAATGGCGAATCCACAAATGATGATAAAGAAATCGCTAACATATTGAATTATTTTTTTGCCTCGGTTTTTCCAAAAAAAATCTTATCCGATAGGCAACCGGAAGGCCCTAGATATATTGATGACATATCCTTGAGTAGTATTAGCGACATTGTAGAAAGTGATATAGTACAAATTATCGATAATATTAAAGTAAACAAAACGCCCGGCCCAGATAAAATATCCCCGCGTATTCTTAAAGAGGCAAGACATCAGATCAGCAAGCCCCTCTTGAACATATTCTCAAAGTCGCTAAACACAGGAAAAGTACCACTAGAATGGAAACTCGCTAACGTAACTCCTATCTTTAAAAGAAAAGGCGACAAGTCACAACCAGGTAATTATCGACCGATCAGTCTAACGCCAATCGTGTGCAAAATTTTGGAGACGATCATTCGTGGAAAAATGGTAAAGTTTTTTTAAGATAACAGACTAGTTAAGGATTCGTAACATGGTTTTCGAAACAAACGTTCCTGTTTGACTAACCTTCTCGATTTCTTCAAGTACATCTTTAATGTGTACGATGAAAGTCAATCAGTAGACATTATATATTTGGACTTTCAGAAAGCATTTGACAAAGTCGCTTACAACCGCCTACTTAGTAAATTGGAAGCTCACGGTTTAACTGGTAATATTCGTAAGTGGCTCAAAGACTGGCTTACCGACCGTAAACAGAGAGTTGTTATGAATGGTATATCATCTGACTGGCGAGATGTCAAAAGCGGTGTTCCACAGGGGTCGGTGTTGGGACCTGTTCTGTTTTTAGTGTACGTATACGACATTGACGAGGGGCTATCGTGTAAAATATCGAAATTTGCCGACGACACAAAAATAGCCAGCAGAGTCACTACGACAACGGATAAAGAACACTTCCAAGCTGATCTCGAACTTAAGCAGTTAGGCACGAACATGGCAAATGAATTTCAATATTGAAAAGTGCAAGGTTATGCATATCGGAATCAACAGCGATCGTATTCATTATCAAATTAATGGAGTGCGACTTTCTGAAGCCAGCAAAGAAAAAGATCTTGGAGTAATAATTTCCAGCGATCTTAAACCGAGTCAACATTGTACAGAAGTAGTAAACACTGCCAACAAACTGATCGGATTTGTTGGTCGTACATTTGAACACAAATCAGAAAAAGTAATATTGACTCTGTACAATTCGTTAGTTCGCCCACATCTTGAGTACTGCGTTCAGTTTTGGTCTCCCCATTACAGAAAAGATATAGACAAACTCGAGAGGGTGCAGCGTCGAGCTACTAAAATGATCCCGACTGCGAAACAAACCGTACGAAGACAGATTTAAGGAACTTAACTTATTCATCTTATCAAAGCGCAGGCAAAGAGGTGATCTTAAAGAAGTGTTTAAAATTTTCAAGCGATTCGATAACGTTAATGTTCATGATTACTTTAAGTTTACAGTCTCTCAATCAAGTGTAACAGAAAACAATGGATAGAAAATAACGAGGAAGCGTTTCAACTCAAATGAATCAAAACACTTCTTCAACCGCGTCATCAATGCATGGGATGGTCTGCCTCAAAACGTCGTCGAAAGCGAGACTATTTGCACGTTCAAAAACCGACAAAACAAATATTTAGAAGGTAACCCGAACAACCGCTATTTTGCTCCGGTATAGCAGAAAGTAGTGTTAGCTAAGTTGTCGTGTATGATCTTCCTTCTGTCCATGTAAAATTCCGTTGTAGTTTTTTTACTACATGGTATTCTTCCTCATCGTGCCAGCCTCGGCTGGAGGGACTGGTGGGAGGGGAGGAGCCCTCGCCTTTGCTGTCTTGTGTCTCTGACTCGTAGATTAGGGTAGATGGTAGCAACAACAAACAGCCTAGTTAGGACCAAGAGGTCTGTTGCTGTTTGTTTTTCCTTTGTGTTCATTTGTACTCCATCGTACTGTCAATCCAGTGACGGGCACGTTAATCATTTGTCTTCAAACACACACACACACACACACACACACACACACACACACACACACGGCCCGGTAGCCTGCACGGCACGGTAGCTCAGTGGGTAGAGCGTGTGCCTCAGGATCAGAAGGACCGGGGTTCGATTCCCCGACGGGTGAAGATAAGTTGGGTTTATCTTCTTTCACGTGTAGCAACTGTTCACCTAGCAGTGAGTAGGTACGCGACGTCAGGCGAGGAGTTGTGACCTCGTTGTCGCGGTGTACCTCAAGGATCAGTGCTTGGCCCCATGCTCTTCTTAATTTATGTTAATGATATCGATGATGGGCTCACTTGCAAAGTATCAAAATTTGCTGATGACACAAAAATTGCTAGTAAAGTAACTGCGATACTCGACGAAGAAGCTTTACAATCAGATATAAATCGACTTGCACGTTGGGCTAATCAATGGCAAATGAAATTTAACGTTGACAAATGTAAAGTGTTGCACATCGGAAAAAATAACAATCGCGTTCGGTACGTAATGAATGGCCAACAACTTTCTGCAGTAAGTAAAGAAAAGGATCTTGGAATCACTATATCAAGCGATTTAAAGCCCGGTCAGCATTGTTCAGAGGTAGTTAAAACTGCAAACAAATTGGTTGGCTTCATCGGACGAGTCTTTAATAATAAATCGGAAAAAGTAATATTAGAACTGTATAATTCGTTGGTTCGACCCCGTCTAGAGTACTGTGTACAGTTTTGGTCTCCCTACTACAGAAAAGACATAGAAAAGTTGGAACGGGTCCAACGAAGAGTAACAAAGATGATTCCTAGGTTGAGAAATTTCTCATATGAACAAAGGCTTAAAGAAGTAAATCTATTCAGCCTATCAAAACGAAGAATGCGAGGCGATCTAATAGAAGTGTTTAAAATGTTCAAAGGATTCAGTGATATTAATGCGGAAGATTACTTTACAATTGATCGATCAAATAGAACAAGAAAAAATCACAATTTGAAGATAATTGGTAAAAGATTCTCGTCGCACGAAGCTAAACACTTCTTCTTCAATCGAGTTGTTAATGTTTGGAACTCTATACCTTGTGATGTCGTTGATAGTACAACAGTTACGGCCTTCAAGAATAGATTAGACAAGTGTTTTGAATCCAACCAGCAACTAAGATATTACTCATTGTCGTAATAACGTTAAGTTCTTTCGAATACTGGTGTCCTTGTCCGCTTTTATCGCCCGGTTAGTGGTAGCAGTAATGGTAGGTCTTTCCTCTTTCCTACATAAATTCCATGCAGTTTTTCCATGCTGCATGGTTCTTTTTCCTTTCCTGCCAGCTTTGGCTGGAGGGATGGGGGGGTGGGGAGGAGCCTTCGCCTTTGCTGTCCTTCATCTTCCACCTTTGATTAGATAGTTAGTGCAGCTTGTCACAAACAACCTCGTAAGGACCAGCAGGTCTGCTGTTGTTTGTTCTTCCTTTGTGTGTTCCTTTGTGTGTGTTGTGTGTGAGTAGTCTCAGCCCTAGCCAAAGATCGGTACTATAAGCTCTGTGCTCTTCCGTAGGGGAACGGCTGGCTGTCTCGAGAGAGACCCCCAGCAGACCAAGAGGTGAATTACACACACACACACACACACACACACACACACACACACACACACACACACACACGGCTGGCTGTCTCGAGAGAGACCCGCAGCAGACCAAGAGGTGAATGACATACACATAAACACAGTCTTTTTTGGGAAGATCTTGTGTGTGTGTGTGTGTGTGTGTGTGTGTGTGTGTGTGTGTGTGTGTGTGTGTGTGTGTGTGTGTGTGTGTGTGTGTGTGTGTGTGTGTGTGTGTGTGTGTGTGTGTGTGTGTGTGTGTGTGTGTGTTTGTGTGTGTGTGTGTGTGTGTGTGATATAATAATAATAATTTACGGTTTAATGATGACAGATACGTGCAGCCAATAGCTGAAGATACACACAAAAAAAAAGTATAGATGCATAAACTTAAAGGAGAATAAAAGCAAAATGGTGACTAAAATAGGTTCGATGTGAATAAAAGGCAAATGAATGAAAGGAGTTGATGAAAACGACAAATGAAATGAAATGAATACAAATAATGGTACAAATATATGGTTAGAGTAGGAGGAAGACACCTACCGAACGGGCGTGAGCTACTCCCGGTGAGGATATATGGGAAGCGAGGAGGGTGCTGAAGCCCTTCAAAGACCCTTCCCATGTCTTCACTAACCGTTTCCCTTTTGTCTCATCAACACCAGAGAGCAGTTCAGCATGCTCTCTAAAGACAGTTCCTCTCTCTTTCTACACCACACTACAGCCACACAGCACACACACCTTTTCCCAAAATTCAATTCAAAATGGCGATGAACAACAGAGCCTCAGAGTCCCCGCCTTGGGGGTGGGGGGGACCATAAATTCCCCCGGGGAGGATTCCCCTTATCGCTGCCGACTTGAGAGGTGTCCTGATAACTCCTCGAACCTCCTCCTTATCATTTTCCGCAACATTCGCGGTCTTCGTTCTAATTTTCATTCTGTGGAACACCATCTCTCCTCCTCTAAACCTCACCTTCTCTCCCTCACCGAAACACAGGTTTCTGAGGCTACTAACAGCAACCTCTACTCTGTTCCCTCCTACTATCTCTATCCTAAATTTCAATCCAAAGCTGGATGTTGCGCCTACGTGCGCAACGATATCACTTGTTCTCGTGCCCACGACCTTGACTCTTCTGAATTTTCCACCATCTGGCTAAGACTTCATTGTCATTCTATTACTAAATACACCTGTGCTGTTTATCTCTCACCTAATTCTACTAACTATGTAAAATTCTTTGACTATTTGAACTCTAAAGTGGAGCACATCTTGACTCACTCTCCCTTCGCTGAAATCTCCATCCTAGGAGATTTCAATGTTCACCACCAGCTTTGGCTTTCATCCTCTTTCACTGACCATCCTGGTGAACAAGCCTACAACTTTGCTCTCCTCAACAATCTAGAGCAGTTGGTTCAGCACCCTACATGTATTCCCGACCGTCTTGGAGACAGGCCCAACATTCTAGACCTCTTCCTTACCTCTAATCCTTCTGCTTAGTCTGTCAAACTGTTCTCTCCGTTGGGCTCCTCCGATCATAACCTTATTTCTGTATCCTGTCCTATCGCTCCTGTACATCCTCTGGACCCACCGAAGAGGCGATGCTTCTGGCATTTTGCTTCAGCTCGGTGGGACGACCTGAGGATGTACTTTTCCGATTTCCCGTGGAATGATTACTGCTTCAGGAGAGAGATCCCTCTGTGTGTGCCCAGCGCATCATGGAGGTGATTGTCTCTGGAATGAGGCATACATTCCACGTTCTTTCTCTACTCCTCATGCTAAAAAGCCTTGGTTTAATCACGCTTGTTCTCGTGCTATTAAAGATAGAGAGGCAGCTCACAAAAGGTTCCTGAGCCTTTGAACACCCGCTAACTTTGACCTTTACATTTCAGCCCGGAATCGTGCCAAATCTATTCTCCGACTTACCAAAACTTATTTTATCAATAGAAAATGTCAACACCTTGCTTCTTCTAATTATTTCCGTGACTTCTGGCATCTAGCCAAAAATATCTCCTCCAATTTCACTTCTTCCTCTTTCCCTCCTCTCCTTAACCCTGACGGCAGCACTGCCGTCTCATCTGTCTCTAAAGCTGAACTCTTCGCTCAAACTTTCTGTAAGAACTCCACCCTGGACGATTCTGGGCATATTCCTCCTACTCATCCCCCCTCTGACTTTTTTATGCCTGTTATTAAGATTCTTCCAAATGATGTTTTCTATGCCCTCTCTGGCCTCAACTCTCAGAAGGCTTATGAACCTGATGGAGTGCCTCCTATTGTCCTTAAAAACTGTGTTTCCGTGCTGACACCCTGCTTGGTCAAACTCTTTCGTCTCTGCCTATCAACATCAACCTTTCCTTCCTGCTGGAAATATGCCTTTGTACAGCCTGTGCCTAAGAAGGGTGACCGTTCCAATCCCTCAAACTACCGTCCTATAGCTTTACTTGCATGTCTATCTAAAGCTTTTGTATCAATCCTTAACCAGAAGATTCAAAAGCACCTTTCCACTTCTAACCTTCTATCTGATCGCCAGTATGGGCTCCGCAAGGGCGTTCTACTGGCGATCTTCTCGCTCTCTGAACTGACTCTTGGTCATCCTCTCTTAGCCGTTTCGGTGAAACTTTCTCTGTTGCGCTAGATATATCGAAAGCCTTCGATAGAGTCTGGCACCAGTCTTTGCCTTCTAAACTGCCCTCTTTCGGATTCTATCCCTCTCTCTCTTCCTTTATCTCCAGTTTCCTTTCCAGCTTTTCTATCTCTGCGGTGGTAGACGGTCACTGTTCTTCCCCTAAACCTATCAACAGTGGTGTTCCACAGGGCTCTGTCCTATCGCCCACTCCCTACCTGTTATTCATCAATGATCTTCTTTCCATAACAAACTGTCCTATCCACTCATACGCCGACGACTACACTCTGCATTATTCAACTTCTTTCAATAGAAGGCCCTCACAAAAGGAAGTACACGACTCCAGACTGAAGGCTGCAGAACGCTTAACCTCAGACCTTGCTATCATTTCCGATTGGGCAGAAGGAACCTTGTGTCCTTCAATGCCTCAAAAACTCGATTTCTCCACCCATCAACTCGACACAATTTTCCAAACACCTATCCTCTATTCTTCGACAACACTCAGCTGTCACCATCTTCAACACTAAACATCCTCGGTCTCAACTGGAAACTTCACATCTCCTCTCTCGCTAAATCAGCTTCCTCGAGGTTGGGCGTTCTGTATCGTCTCCGCCAGTTCTTCTCCCCCGCGCAGTTGCTATACATATACAGGGGCCTTGTCCGCCCTCGTATGGAGTATGCATCTCACGTGTGGGGAGGCTCCACTCACACAGCTCTTTTGGACAGAGTGGAGCCTAAGGCTCTTCGTCTCATCAGCTCTCCTCCTCCTACTGATAGTCTTCTACCTCTTAAATTCCGTCGCGATGTTGCCTCTCTTTCTATCTTCTACCGATATTTCCACGTTGACTGCTCTTCTGAACTTGCTAACTGCATGCCTCCCCCCCTCCCGCGGCCCCGCTGCACACGACTTTCTACTCATGCTCATCCCTATACTGTCCAAACCCCTTATGCAAGAGTTACCCAACATCTTCACTCTTTCATCCCTCACGCTGGTAAACTCTGGAACAATCTTCCTTCATCTGTATTTCCTCCTGCCTACGACTTGATCTCTTTCAAGAGACGGGTATCAGGATACCTCTCCTGAAATTGACCTCTCTTTCGGCCACCTCTTTGGATTCTTTTTTAGGAGCAGCAAGGAGCGGGCTTTTTTAATCATTGTTTCCTTTTTTTGTGCCCTTGAGCTGTCTCCTTTGTTGTAAAAAAAAAAAAGATGAATGAAGTGATGAGAATTTGGCAATGTTGACTAGAAAATAGGTGAATATGAATAAAAGAAAATGAATGTGATGAGTTAATGGAATACAACAGGCGTGAAATAAATTTGAATAGAAATAACAGAAAATTAAAGTACTTCATGATAAAAACATAAAAAGTCAGGTTATTATCCTTGCTAGTTATTTAAAAAGCTAACTACTGTCGGTATGGTGCTGTTCTTGTACCGGTCAGCTCAGGTTCTGATGGGGACCAGCTTCTTGGGGCGGCGTACTGCTCGACGGGGCCTCGGGGCTTCGGGAGGGAGCAGGTGTCTGTGGTGTGGGTTGTGAAGCAGCTTGGTGCCGAACCTCTGAAGCTGAAGCGTCAGGAGGTTTGGAATGGAGAGAAGGTTCAGTTGGGTGATGGCTTCATTGTAAATTGTGTAGTTCGACCCCATGATGCTTACAATTGCCCTCTTCTGTACTTTTTCCCGTTTCTTTGTTTGTGTGTTGTTGAGGGATGACGACCAGAGTGGAGAGGCGTAGCACAGCCTTGGCAGGATGAATGTGGTGTAGACATGTGTCAGGTCGGAGGTAGTGACGCCAAATTTCTTGAGAGTGCGGAGCATGTGCAGTCTGTATGAGGTGGCGGAGATCGTAGTGTTGGTGTGAGGGTCCCAGCTGAGCTTGTCGTCGAGGAGGATGCCAAGTAGTTTAGTGGTGTGCACAGCTTCCAGGATGTGATCACCGAGCTTGAGTGTTGGGGGTGGAGTAGGTGTAATGGCCAGGTCGAAGTGCATGACTATTGTTTTCTTCCTGTTAATGGTGACGGAATAGTCTTGGGCCCAGGCCAGCAGGGTGTTGAGATCATTTTGAAGGGAGGTGTAGTATGGTGATGTGTTGTTTTTTGCTGGAGCTATTGTGGTATCGTGTGTGTGTGTGTGTGTGTGTGTGTGTGTGTGTGTGTGTGTGTGTGTAGGACAATAATAACAGTAATGTGAAAGGAATAGATAAATATATAAATCGATGCAGAGATAGGAAAAAAGATAGATGCATAAATAGATATAGACATATAGATCGATAGATTGGCTATGAATAAGTGGATAGTGAGTGGAATGTTTTTTTATATAGATGGATAAATAAACGAATAACAGACACACAAATACAGACAGAAAGACAGATAGATTGACTAACAAAGACACAGACAGACAGACTGACAGACAGACACAGATGCTGAGTCAGAGAAAACAACATTTGAAATAATCTTAATCGAATTCGTAATCGTATAATGGGACGGACGGAGGGAGGAAGGAGAAGCCCGCAGTGGTCCGGTATTGGCGGAGATTTTTAACGAAAGTTTGTGTAAATTTTCTTTTTTATGGAAGCTTGCATTAAGTCGTTCGTGAAGCGAGGTAGATTGAACAAAATAACATGTTTTCTACTCTGACGGAACGAGTAAGACGAGAGTTAGGAAACCAAAGTTGTGTTTTTAGTATCTACTCGGTGCAACAAGTTAAGACAAACGCTCAAGGTGCAAACTATTATTAAAATATGAAGTTCCACGATTTGTGTAGTACTTCAACGCAACAAAATTAATGAAAAGTGCAGGAAGTTTTTCAGCTCATCCCGCCATAATAAGAAAAAAATAAAAATGACAAGGGTTTTTTTATCATCCCGCGCAGGAAAATTATTGAATATTTAAAAAAAAAAGTCACGGTTTAGTTCTGCCTCGGGGGAACCAATCAAAACAAGAAACAGAAATGTCAGTTTTTGTAGCGCCAGGATGTAAAATGAAACAGTGAGTCGTGAAAACATAAATACAAACCGATTCAAGGCAAAGGAAGAAAAGATGTGGACCTCAGGTGTTGTGAGGCTCAAGTAGTAACATCACTCCACCGTGCGAAGAAAAGATGTGGACCTCAGGTGTTGGGAGGCTCAAGTAGTAACATCACTCCACCGTGCGAAGAAAAGATGTGGACCTCAGGTGTTGGGAGGCTCAAGTAGTAACATCACTCCACCGGGCGAAGAAAAGATGTGGACCTCAGGTGTTGGGAGGCTCAAGTAGTAACATCACTCCACCGGGCGAAGAAAAGATGTGGACCTCAGGTGTTGGGAGGCTCAAGTAGTAACATCACTCCACCGGGCGAAGAAAAGATGTGGACCTCAGGTGTTGGGAGGCTCAAGTAGTAACATCACTCCACCGGGCGAAGAAAAGATGTGGACCTCAGGTGTTGGGAGGCTCAAGTAGTAACATCACTCCACCGGGCGAAGAAAAGATGTGGACCTCAGGTGTTGGGAGGCTCAAGTAGTAACATCACTCCACCGGGCGAAGAAAAGATGTGGACCTCAGGTGTTGGGAGGCTCAAGTAGTAACATCACTCCACCGGGCGAAGAAAGATGTGGACCTCAGGTGTTGGGAGGCTCAAGTAACATCACTCCACCGGGCGAAGAAAAGATGTGGACCTCAGGTGTTGGGAGGCTCAAGTAGTAACATCACCTCCACCGGGCGAAGAAAAGATGTGGACCTCAGGTGTTGGGAGGCTCAAGTAGTAACATCACTCCACCGGGCGAAGAAAGATGTGGACCTCAGGTGTTGGGAGGCTCAAGTAGTAACATCACTCCACCGGGCGAAGAAAAGATGTGGACCTCAGGTGTTGGGAGGCTCAAGTAGTAACATCACTCCACCGGGCGAAGAAAAGATGTGGACCTCAGGCGTTGGGAGGCTCAAGTAGTAACATCACTCCACCGGGCGAAGAAAAGATGTGGACCTCAGGTGTTGGGAGGCTCAAGTAGTAACATCACTCCACCGGGCGAGAGTAACTCAGATCGAGTCTTTACTCCTTATGTCTCCTCATACAAAAGATGGGTGATGGAGACATGGTTCGGTTCAAGGCCTGGGTATCAGGTGATGGAATGCTCAAGTGGCAACATCACCTCACCAGCCTGGAGAAAATATCCTTAAACCTTTACTTTCTATCCCTCTTACTCAGAAAAAAAAAGGTTATAGAGATTTGGTGCGATTCAAGCCAGATATATAAAAAAAAACGTACATTTCAAGTGATGGAAAACTCAGGAAACATCAGTGAATCAGCCAAGGGTAACTATGATTGAACCTTTACGCTTTCCTTCCTTTTCGTAAAAAAAGTAAGGGAGAAACTTGGTTCGACTCTATCCAGGAATATAAAGGTCATGGTTCTCAGGTGATGGAAGACTCAGGAAACATCACTGAACCGGCTAACTGCAGCTAGGATTGAACCTCTACTTTCAGCCTCCTTCTTAATGGAAAAATATATGAGTCATAGAGTTACGGCTCGATTCAAGCCATAGATATATAGAGCTTCGTTCTCAGGCGATGGGAGGCTCAAGTTACATCACAACTGGTAAAGAGGATCTAACCTTAAACTCGACATTAATATCATATGAATACAATGCAGCTCACTTCTCTCGATCTTGCTTTCGCCCCCAGGCATTAGGGAAACAAGACCAGAGAACGCCTCCACATTGAACCGAAAGAGAAATTATGAAGATAAGTAGTCGATTAGTTACAAATTATGAAAAACGGAAGCAAGGAAACAAAACAAAAACACAATGAAAAATCGGAAAAGGGTTGGAAACAATATGACAACAGATGAACGACATACAGGAAAAGGAGAGAAAGAATTCAAAACAGGAAGATGATGTAAAATCGTCATTTCCGCGAGGCCTCAATACACGGACGAGCAGCAGGACAGTTCCGCCTCGCGCCGCCCCTCGGAGCAGCGGTGTGGCTAATGCAAGAAGCAGTTTCGCGCGCTGGCCCCGAGACCACGCCGGAGAGGATGGGACGGAGTACAGAAGCAGGGCGTGGTCAGGAGGGAGCCCGGAGGAACGGTTAACAGAGTAAGCTGAAAGGTTACACGCTGAGACCAGCAGAGTGTCTCACAGGTGTCAAGGCTCCGGGGGGATTAAGGTCGATGGCTACTAAAGGCTCGCGGTCACCGTCAGTATTTTATCGATTTGGTGGAAAAAATTGGCTGGGCGCTGGTAATCACTAGGCTCTCCTAATAGTACTGTTTTGGGGAGTTTGTAAGGTCTGCTACGCTGTGTTACTCGAATAAATGAAGGTTTGGTTAATACTAGATATTAAGAGTCCAATCGCTTGTTGTTTTATCGTAGGTGAAAGGAAGTGCTAATCGCTAAAATCTATCAATCCTACTTTTCGGAGTTTAGGTTTGCTACGTTCTATAAGCGCTTTGGTCGACTAGGCGATAGTTTGATTTATTATGGAAGTTAATTTAGAGTTCAACAGTCTTTTATCGGCGGTAACAAGAGAAGCCGCTAGTAAATCTAGTAATATTGCTACTTATCGGAATCTAGGCTGCTTTTGCACTTCATAAGCACTTAGTCGAATAGGCGATGATTTAGTTCAGCCCACAAGTTAGGAGTCTCATAGTTTTAGGCCAAACCGGGTCCGATGCGAGTAAGCCGCACAAACATACCTAATCATTGAGGCTGCGAGGCTAGGCGTTGAGGCCACTCTGTCCCCAGGTGGCTTGGGTCCCGGAGGACTGGTCAGGGGTGCTGACGAGCGATGGCTGGCAGAGGTGGACACAGACTTTAGTTCATCAGGTCAAAGGTCACTTACTCAGTCCAACATAGCGGGTAAAGAATAAGGATGCTAAAACAATTATGGCAGAGTGAGTAGTGAGTCGCCGCGCGGGTCGGAGGTGCTGCGCCTTGCTCGCGAAAACGCTGAATCGACATGGCTGGCCCAAGATCTACAGTACCAGGTCTCCTCACTTCCGACGTATTTTCGCAGATGCTGGCGCACTGACGTCACGAGGCTGTTCGAGGTAGGTTCAACAGGGCCGATGGGGTCAGTCGCTCTTCCAACCTCCGTGCAGTAACAGCTAGCTGGCAGTCGCTCTCAGTTTCTCACTTCTGTCGAGGGGTATCTATCCACAGTGTTTTCATAAGCGTGTCACAGACTTACGCTACTACATTATGACAATATGGCTTACTGTGCGGTTAACGGATGTTATTCAAACCAAAGAAAATAATCCGAATGTGATTTGTCATCGTTTCCCTGAAAATGAGAAGCTGAGAGAGAGAGAGAGAGAGAGAGAGAGAGAGAGAGAGAGAGAGAGAGAGAGAGAGAGAGAGAGAGAGAGAGAGAGAGAGAGAGAGAGAGAGAGAAAAAAACAAACACACACACACACACACACACACACACACACACACACACACACACACACACAAGCTAGTAATAAGAATGGAGTAGAGGTATCTACTCATAGCTACTGACAAGGCACATTATAAGAATCACATATATAAAAAAAAATATGACGTAGGGAGATATACAAATATTATAGCTGTTATGCGTACATTTGAGTTTGTGGTACGCACACCACACACACAATACTACTACTAATAATAATAATGACAGCATCAACATCTGGGGCAAATATGGGGTATTCTTGAGAGAGAGAGAGCAGCAGCGCCATGAGAGAGAACGGAAATAGAATAGTTTCCCGTCTTCCTCACTGTCTCACAGCCAGCTGACGTCACAGGCTGCGCAGTGGAGGTAAAGTGAGGAAACCTGATACTATAGATCTTGGGCTGGTTGAGCAAAGAACTCGGTGGAGTTCTGTTACGTTTGTGCGGATCCCACAGGCGATAAGTGGATAGGGAGCTGTCTGTGCCCTAAGTGGTGTCATGTGAAGTGTGCTCATCTGTCTGGAATTAAGTCGGAAAATATATATAAAGTAAATTGGATTTGCAACCCATGCCTTCATAAAGCATCTCTGGCTACCAAAATTGTGGAAAAAATGGAAGAATTCAAGCTGGAATTATCTAAGGAAATATCAGAAGTGAAACAAGGAGTTGAGTCACGAGCGGTCAGCGTGAAGGAGGAGCTGGGGGAGGTGGCGCAGGATGTGGCGGACGTTTTGCAGCGGGCTGAACATGTGGAGTCAGCAGATGCAACTTGGGCTGAGGTCACCAAACGTAAGAGGAAAGTTAAGAAGAATTTACTTGTTGTCAAGGCCTCGGAACAAGATAAAAAGGCTACAGAGTTGAAAAGTGAAGTTTCTGAAGCATTACATGGCATTCAGATTACTGATTCAAGATTTACTATTGGAGGTAATATTATAATGAACTTTGATGATGAGGATATGAGGAATGAGGCAGCCCAAAAATTGCAATCTGTGGAGAAAGTCAGGACTAAAAGTGTGGGAAAACTGAGGCCAAAGATCGTAATGTGCACAAGGAGGAGACTGGGGATAAGATAATTGAGACACTGCTTAAAAGAAATGAGTTCCTACACTCGATTACACAAGTTGAGGAGAAAATTGAGAAAATTTTAGTAAGCCTGCTGCCGGTGGCACAGCGCGTTATATCCTGAAATGTGATCCAATGGTTAGAGAGCTAATCTACAAGCACCATGATAGATCGTGTGCCAAGCGAGGACCTTCTCAGGCGTTTTAGAGAATTGTTAGGCAGGATACGTGACGCTGGTGGGTCGCCAGTAGTGTGTGGCAGTTCAGTGAGTTGCGCTATATGTTAAAGACTCACTTAAATGTTTAGTTAACAATTCAGTCAATGGTAAGAGATCTGACTGGGGATGTGTTACGAGTGGGGTCCCACAAGGCTCGGTATTAGGTCCACTTTTGTTTATTATTTATATCAATGACTTAGATACAGGAATTAGTAGTGATGTTAGTAAGTTTGCAGATGATACCAAGATCGGTAGAGTAATTGAGTCAGATCAGGACGCTAGTATTCTCCAGGGTGAACTCAACAGATTGTATGACTGGGCGGATAAATGGCAGATGGAGTTCAATGTAGGGAAGTGCAGTATTCTGAGTGTAGGTAGGAAAGACCCCTCACATAACTATTGCTTAAATAACACTCTCATAAGCAGGTCTGGGTGCGAGAGGGATTTAGGGGTCTTAGTGAGCTTTGATCTCCGTCCAAGGGCACAATGCATTCAAGCTAGAAATCGAGCTAATAGGGTACTGGGATTTATTTCAAGGAGCGTAAGCAACAGAAGCCAGAAGTCTTCCTCAAACTATATTTAGCATTAGTTAGACCTCATCTTGACTATGCGGCTCAGTTCTGGTCACCTTACTATGGAATGGATATCAAAATGTTAGAATCGGTGAGGAGGATGACTAAGATGATTCAGGGGTTGAGAAACTTGCCATACGAGGAAAGACTCAAACAGTTAAACTTGCATTCTCTAGAAAGGCGAAGGGTGCGTGGAGACATGATCGAGGTTTATAAATGGATGAAGGGCTTTAATAAGGAGACATTCATAAGGTTTTGTTGGTAAGAGAACCGGGTAGGACACGAAGTAATGGGTTTAAACTGGATAAATTCAGATTCAACAGGGACACAGGCAAAAATTGGTTTACAAACAGGGTGGTGGATGAGTGGAATAGGCTTAGCAGTCACGTGGTGAGTGCCAATACAATTGTCACATTAAAAAATAGACTAGATAAATTCATGGACAGCGATATTCGGTGGGGGTAGATACACGGGAGCTTAGGGTCAAAGGAGCTGCCTCTACAGAATGGACATCAACTTGCTAGAATCAGTTCAGAGGAGGATGACCAAGATGATTCAGGGGCTGAGGAACCTCCCATATCAAAATAGGCTGAAACTTCTAAACTTATACATTCACTAGAGAGACGAAGAGTGCGGGGAGATCTGATAGGAGTATTCAAATGGGTCAAGGGTTACAACAAAGGCGATATAAGTAAAGTACTGAGAATTAGCCAGCAGGATAGAACTCGCAGTAATGGATTTAAATTAGAAAAGTATAGATTTAGGAGAGATATAGGCAAGCATTGGTTTAGTAATAGGGTGGTGGGGGAATGGAATAGATTCAGCAATCACATAGTTAGTGCAGGGACGATAGCTTGTTTTAAGAGTAGACTGGACAGCTACATGGAAGAGGACAACAGGTGGCAGTGAGGTGTGGGTGCAGTAAGGTGACGGGGTACTGGATGCGTGCCATCCCAGTGGGCAAAAACTCGGATAAATCTGATCAAATTCACGTGAATATGACACGTGAATATCACGAGAAAAACTGATCTAAAACGCAAAATGGAATTCACGTGTTTCTGACACGTGAAATTCACGAGAAATTTTCACGTGAGTTTTACGTGTCGTGAACACGAGTGTTTCACGTGACCAAAACACTTGAATTACTCGTGTAATTTCCAAGGTAATTTCTGTATTAATACGATAATTTCCTAGCTTATCGGCAATGCATGTCCTGTATTATTTAAAGATATAAATTCCAAGGTAGGATTTGTATATCTGGATTTTTAAAATCTTGTATTGAATAGAAATATATACATCCACGTACTGAAGGATATTTGTATGTATTCCTTATAAGTACTACAACGCATAATATAGTATGGCACTATACTATGATGGTAGTACAAGGAATACATACATGAATATCTTGAAGTGAATGTATATATTTCTATACAAAGCACAGGATTTTAGGAATGCAAATACACACATCCTACAATGACATTTACATCTTTAAACAATATAGGGTATGCATTGCTGATTAACAAGAAAATAATCAACACAGAAAATTAACATAAAGCACTACAGCATTGCAGTATGTATTGCAATGAGACATAATATAATATTATGTAAATTTAATATCCATCAGGAGAAAGAAAAGCCACAATACAATATAATACTATGTAAATTTAATATCCATCAGGAGAAAGAAAAGCCACAATACAATACTGTACATCATCATTTTCACAATTTGCTGTTATTCATGGCAGGCCTGCAGTCAAGTCACAGCAATAGTGGGTGAAAGGAGGCAGGAAGGAGGCAGTAAAGTTACCATGACTCCGACTCCAGCTGAGTTCTTGGTAGCATTATAAAGCCAGTTTCATTATCAACAACCATTTTGTGGCAGTTATTTCAAAATAAAGGAGTCAGATTTCAGATTTTAGTTTTACCTCCTCAGCCCTAACTCAAGGACTGTTCTACACAGTATGCCTTGATATTACAGGTGTGGCTCTTAATTACTAATACAAATTTCTGTTCATGCTTTGAGAATACACATATCTTGTTGCTACATTTTTTTGCACACCGTACCTGGAATAAAAATGTGGGTATCAACAGTTTTCCTGAGTCTAACCAAACTGTTGGACAGATCATAGAACAGTTTTCACAGTAAGGACAGGTTTCAAATAGTGTAGTTCTACAAGAATTTATAGGCCAAAACCCTAAAAAATGTCTGAAGTTACCTGATTTTATGGTATCCCCTGACCCAGCATCACTATTTGCCCACTACCCTACATGATTTAGTTTCCACTTTACTTCATTTTTGGGGCATTACACAATTGTGTTGCAATCATGTGTATTTCTGTTAAACTCACATCTCTGAATTTCTTCATAACAGTCTGTGATGACACTGCACAATCTTGTATTTTTAAAAGCTACTTTGCCCCGTTGTCCATACATGTTGTACTTAAACATCAACTTCTTCGACATAATGCTGCACAATACCTTTGATATCATATCCTTCACTGAAATTCCACCTATGTGGACAAATTTTTCTGTCATTTCTTTGCAAAAGAGGGTGTTCACAATTCATTTTCAAATGCCTCTGCATCCTCCATAGAGTCCAGCTGTTGAATTGATATATCATTGTCACTTGGTGTAGAGCCAGTAAGAGTATGCAAAGAGGTCCTCATATCCAGCAACAAATAAATGAATGACTCGCCTCTGGAATTCTGGAAAAAATAGTGAGGAAAAGAAGTTTTAACATACACTTGGCATTTTAGAACAGGCAATATTTCAATCCTCCTCAGATATTGTTATCCAAATGTGGTGAATCTGAGTGAGTGAACCATATTAATTATGGTGTGGAAACTATTTAGAGCTACACTCTTACTTATTGAATCTTCCTACTTACACATACCCACACAAATCAACAATCCACTCTCCACCAAATATTTATATGAAGTAGTACCTATATTATACAGATTAATGCTAATAATTTATTAACTTAATATCATAACTCCTTTACAAATCACAACACAAATCCAATAATAATCTATTGATAATGATTTTTGCAGTAATTACATGGAAGCTGAACAATAATATTTAGACTTTCAGTATTGTAATACTTTCCAAAGCCCTGGCATGTTACATTGTTGCTACATCTCCATTAATTTTTATACTTTTGGACAGATTAAAAAAAGTATTTACAGTATACATTGTGAAAATCATAGCATTGTAAATTACAATCAGGCATGATGCTGTAAGTACATGGTATAGGACACTTGTGTAATATTTGGAACCTGCAGGTAGATGATGAGTGGTGCCACTAAGTGAAAGACAGCAGGACTTTGGTACACTCACTGTAATGTCAGGTTACCGAAAATTGTTATCACAATGAATGCAACCAGAAAGGATGTAAAACTGTTAGGACAACATAACTCAGTACATTTACAATATATTCGTACAAGAAGAATTGGAACACCTAACTAAAAACACTACACTGTTCATTGTTTAAAACACTTGAGCACTACTCAGTGCACAAAAACTTTTCAACTTACTTGCCCAATCCATAGGAAATCCACTCTGACGGTTTTCTCCTTGGTTCAAGGGTTGAACATCATCAAGGTCTTCACTAGACAGATTCTGAATCCAATCGCTCCCTTGTCGGTCACTGCTGTCATGTCTGCTGCGTTGGTCACTGTTGTCATGCCTGTTGTGTCGGTCACGACTGTCATGTCTGTTGTGTCGGTCACGACTGTCATGCCTGCTGCGTCGGTCACTGTTGTCATGTCTGTTGTGTCGGTCACGACTGTCATGTCTGCTGCGTCGGTCACGACTGTCATGCCTGCTGCGTTGGTCACTGTTGTCATGTCTGTTGTGTCGGTCACGACTGTCATGTCTGCTGCGTCGGTCACGACTGTCATGCCTGCTGCGTTGGTCACTGTTGTCATGTCTGTTGTGTCGGTCACGACTGTCATGTCTGCTGCGTCGGTCACGACTGTCATGTCTGCTGCGTTGGTCACTGTTGTCATGTCTGTTGTGTCGGTCACGACTGTCATGTCTGTTGTGTCGGTCACGACTGTCATGCCTGCTGCGTTGGTCACTGTTGTCATGTCTGTTGTGTCGGTCACGACTGTCATGTCTGTTGTGTCGGTCACGACTGTCATGTCTGCTGCGTTGGTCACTGTTGTCATGTCTGTTGTGTCGGTCACGACTGTCATGTCTGCTGCGTCGGTCACTGCTGTCATGTCGGTCACGACTGTCATGTCTGTTGTGTCGGTCACGACTGTCATGCCTGCTGCGTCGGTCACTGCTGTCATGTCGGTCACGACTGTCATGTCTGTTGTGTCGGTCATGACTGTCATGCCTGCTGCGTCGGTCACTGCTGTCATGTCTGTTGTGTCGGTCATGACTGTCATGTCTGTTGTGTCGGTCACTGCTGTCAAGTCTGCTGCATCGGCCACGACTGTCATGTCTTTTGTGTTGGTCACTGCTGTCACGTCTGCTGTGTTGGTCACTGCTGTCATGTCTGCTGTGTCGGTCACGACTGTCATGTCTGTATTAGTAAAAATAAAAACAGCTGATTCACAAAAATACATATTGTTGAAAAGATGAAAAGAAGATAAAAATGAACGATAAAAGATTGAGGTAAACACGAAGAGGAAGACGGAAGGAAGCTGATAAAGAAAAAGACAAAAAAAATACGAGGTATTAGTAAAAATAAAAACAGCTGATTCACAAAAATACATATTGTTGAAAAGATGAAAAGAAGCAAATGAAGTAAAAAAAAACATAGCACTGAGAAGTAAGGAAGATTAAAGAAGAACAGAGGGAAATCGGATCCATAATAAAGGGAGAAGAATAAAATCACATTGAAACCTATACGGATAACAGATTGCGGCGGGAATAAGGAAATCTACTCTGGCATAAATCTTTCCCAATCCACTTTCATTTTTCTTGTGGGCGAGGCGGGAAGGCGGAATAGTAATAACAGGTTATGAAAGGTAGAGTGGCGCTGGAAGATGGATCGAGGAAAGCTGCCAAAAAATACCCATAAAAAAGGTATTGAATAGGGTGTTGAGGAGAGTGGACGTGGGATGGGTGGAAAGAGAAGCGGTGAGGTGTGAGACGCTGTGGTTTAATCCTCTCGTCGTAAAGATAAAGGAAAAAAGGAAAGGAAGGAGGTAGTGGTACATTTCAGACGAAGAAAGGAACGGAAAAGAAAGAAGCGAGGAAGAGAGAAGGAGAAGAGAGTGGGAAAGAAGAGGATAAGATACAGAGAATTAAGACGGGATAACGAAAGGAAAAGAAAGGAGCAAGACAGAAGAGAAGATGGGGACGAGAAGGAAAGGAAAGAAAGAAGGAGAAATAGAAATAGTGAAAGGAAAAAAATCAGAATCACATATTTATGACGACGAAATGAGAAGTAAGGAGCGAGGTCATCTTCCTCCTCTCCTATTTCTTCAACGGCCTTTCTACCTTTTCCCTGTTTCAACTGCGTTCTATCCCTCTCTATTCCTTCTCCCTTTCACCTTCCATTCTTTATTCAATAGGTTGAGTGTATGTTTACTCTTCCCACACACTCTCTCCCCTCATTCCTGACCTTTTCACTTTCTCCTTTCACCTTCCTTCCTAGACAGTCCAGGTAAATCACTCTCTCTCAGTCGCTACCCTCTTTCCTATCCTTCCCTGCCTTTTCACGATCTCCTTTCACTTTCCTTTCGCGAGACTGTCCAGGTGATTCAAGAGTCTGCCTCCGTCTACTCTCTGGTGTGTTAAAGTGTGGCCAGGTGGCGCTGCAGATACTGGCCAACTCTCAAGCCTTCCATTATGGTCAAGAAACACTCCCCGGGAAACTTTCTGGTTCTCATTTATTGCCAGAAAACACAAACACACACAAAAGATATAAACTGAATTTTCCTCCCGAACACACACACACACACACACACACACACACACACACACACACACACACACACACACACACACACACACACACACACACACACACACACACACACACGAGGGACTTCAAGGGTAAGCTAAGAATGGTTACCTTCAGCAATTTTTCATTTATTCGTGTCGTGTGAGTGGCAGGTAGTACCCCAGGAGAGAGAGAGAGAGAGAGAGAGAGAGAGAGAGAGAGAGAGAGAGAGAGAGAGAGAGAGAGAGAGAGAGAGAGAGAGAGAGAGAGAGAGAGAGAGAGAGAGAGAGAGCATAAGAACAAAGAACGTAGGAGTCTGCAAGAGGTCGGTAGGCCTGTACAAGGCAGCTCCTTTGAACCTAAGCTCCCGTGAATCTAACCCCACCTAATATCGCTGTCCATGAATTTACATAATCTATTTTTTTAATGCGACAATTGTATTGGCACTCACCACATGACTGTTCAGCCTGTTCCACTCATCTACCACTCTTAATAAACCCATTTTTGCCTATGTCCCTGTTGAATCTGAATTTATTCAGTTTAAACCCATTACTATGTGTCCTACCCGGTTCTCTTACCAACAGAACCTTATGAATATCCCCCTTATTAACGCCCTTCATCCATTTATAAACCTCAATCATGTCTCCTCGCACCCTTCGCCTTTCTAGTGAGTGCAAGTTTAACTGTTTGAGTCTTTCCACGTATGGCAAGCTCCTTAACCTTGAATCATCTTAGTCATCCTCCTCTGCACCGACTCTAACATTTTGATATCCATTCTATAGTAAGGTGACCAGAACTGAACCGCATAGTCAAGATGAGGTCTAACTTATGCTAAATATAGTTTGAGGAAGACTTCGGCGCTTCTGTTGCTTACGGTCCTTGAAATAAAACCCAGTACCCTATTTGCTCGATTTCTAGCTTGAATGCATTGTGCTCTTGGACGGAGATCAGAGCTCACTAAGACCCCTAAATCCCTCTCGCACCCATACCCAGTAGTAGTAGTAGTAGTAGTAGTAGTGACGTAACCGGAGAGGGACAGGACCAAGATATAGAAATGGGAAATATGCAGAAGAGGGGAGGTGTAGCTGGGGGAACTTTATTTGCCACACGCAACAATTTGTGTTTACCGCAGGCTCGCAAGTCCATGAAAACTTAGCGGGGAGACATAGATAGATAGATAGATAGATATACTAGAATAACTAGATAGAAAGAGGGAAGAGGAGACAGGAGTGAAAGAGGGTGGGAGAGGGAGGAAAGGGAAACACAGGGGGAAGACACACAATAACATAAGAGCATAAGAGGAGGAGGTGGAATAAAAGAACTTAAGAAAAGGAGGAGGAGGAAGGAGAGGGAGGAGGGAGGCATCTTTTTTTCTCAATGATTCTCTATGATTCGCCATCAGGTGGCTGAATTCTGTGGCAGAGTCCCACGTCGTAGGCGTAACTATTGTTTTCCCGGAGCTGGAGTTGACGACATCACAGCTGCCGTGGACGAGGTCTCCGCTGAGGCTTCTAATGACTCACTTTTGTTCTCCATACAGGTACGAACGATGTCACCACGACCCGGTCTCCTGAATTTTCCTTCACGCCCGATTTTCTCCTCTCTCCTCCATTTTCCTTGTTTTTCACTCCTTTGCTCCCTCTTTATTTACCATTACCTTAATTATCTCATTTTTTTCTTGTCTAGCATCGTTCTCTTTCCTTTCCTCCTCTTCGTGCTCCTCCTCCTCCTCCTTTATTTAGTATTACTCTTATTTATATTATTATTTTCTTATTTCTTTCTTATTTTAAATCGTTCTCTTCCACCCCCCACCCCACCCTCCTCGTCCTCCTCCTTCTCCTCCTATCTCAAAAAGAGTTGCTTCAGTCAGTTGAAAAGAGCTTACACCTGGTTTCCATAGGGACGCAAAGTGTAAGTGTTTATACTACAATGTACACCATAGTAAGATAGATAGATAAGAAAAGACAAGAAAATATGGAACACTTTCTTAGGGATCCCATCGCAAGCAGCTGGGTGTTGAGGGGACATTTTGGTGGTGGTGGCTGTCGGTTTGGTGGAGAGTGGCAGCCTGTTCCCTCACACTGGTTACAGCTTCTCCTGCTACTGTCCCTGCCCCGCTGTCTTGTGTTCCTTGCTTAATTCTTCCCGTACGGCGCGGGCCACCTTCTTCATTATTCTTTTCAGTTGTTTCTTCGCCACTTTTCCATTCCTTCTTGTGTTGGCGTCCTTGTCCATCACGGGTATGATCGAGACTGTCTGTTCGCGGACTATTCTCTCTTGTATGGTGATGATAAACTTCAATTCAGTTTTGTCCGTTTCTTCTTCTCCAGTAGCTTGATTTTCCTGATTTTCTGTAGCATCTTCGTAAGAAACAACCTTCCGTTGATTGACAACTTTTTCTTCTGTTACGGAAGGAGTAATCTTTTCAATAACTGTCTCATTTCTCACAGCGGGAACCTTTTCCTCTGTTGCAACAGGGACTTCTTTCTCTTTAGAAACAGTGACAATCTCTTCTGTAACCGAAGGGGCAGCCTGTTCAGTAACCTTCTTTTTTATCACAACAGGAACTTTTCCTTCTGTCGCCGTAAGAGCAGCCTGTTCAATAGCCCTTTCTTGTGGGGCAACCCTTTCAATAACCCTTTCTTGTGGGGCATTCTGTTCAATAACCCTTTCTTGTGGGGCACTCTGTTCAATAACCCTTTCTTGTGGGGCATTCTGTTCAATAACCCTTTCTTGTGGGGCATTCTGTTCAATAACCCTTTCTTGTGGGGCATTCTGTTCAATAACCCTTTCTTGTGGGGCATTCTGTTCAATAACCCTTTCTTGTGGGACAGACTGTTCAATAACCCTTTCTTGTAGGACATTCTGCTCAATAACCCTTTCTTGTGTCACAACAGGAACTTTTTCTTCTGTCGTCGAAGGGACAACTTTTTCAACAACCTCCTGTTGAGGGACTACCGGGACTTTTCCTTCTGTCACCGAGGGGATAATCTTTTCAATAACCTTCTTCTCCTCTGCTACGAGAGGAAGCTCTGCTTGCTCCTTAGAGACACTTACGATCTCCTGTGTCACCGAAGGGGCAGCCTGCTCAACAACCTTCTCCTTTGTCACAACGGGGAGTTTTTCTTCCGTCACCGAGGGCACAACCTTTTCAATAACTTTCTCTTCTTTAACAACGTGGACTTTTCCTTCCGTCGCCGTAGGGGGAATCTTTTCAGCAACGGTCTGATTTGTCACAACGGGGACCTTATCTGCTACCACCGAAAGGGTAACGGGTTTAACAACTCGAGTCACAACGGAGTCTTTTCCTTCTCCCACCGAGGGCACATCCTTTCTAACAACCTTCGCCCGCGTCACAGCAGGGACTGTCTTTTCAACGACTTTACCGTCCTGAGTGATAGGCGTAGTATTTGTTTCTTCAGCCTTTGCTTTTTCTTCCTTCATCTTGTTTTTCACGTCATCAACTTGGTGTTTCAAGTCTTCAATTGTTTCATTAAGATGTTTTTCGTTATGAACCTCTTTGATGTCGCTATTACACACATTCTTTTCGACTTCTTTTTGAATTACAGTTTCTTTCTCGACATCTTTTCCATCACTCTTCTCTGTAATATTCTTCTTCTCCACAGATGTCACTTTCGTGCTTTCCTGTGAAGGTAGAAGTTCTTCTTTCTCTTTCACAACAACTTCATTCGTTATATTGCTATGCAGAATCTCCTTTCTTTGCTCTGTTCGTTCTGCCTTCTGAAGTCCATCATCCTTCTCTGTAACATTCCTCTCCTCCACAGATGTCACTTTCGTACTTTCCTGTGAAGGTAGAAGTTCTTCTTTCTCTTTCACAACAACTTCATTCGTTATATTGCTGGGCAGAATCTCCTTTCTTTGTTCTGTTCCTTTTGCCTTCTGAAGTCCATCATCCTTCTCTGTAACATTCCTCTCCTCCACAGATGTCACATTAGTGCTTTCCTGTGAAGGTAGAAGTTCTTCCTTCTCTTTAATAACTGCTTC
The DNA here is from genome assembly GCF_024679095.1 of Eriocheir sinensis. Lineage (NCBI taxonomy): Eukaryota > Metazoa > Arthropoda > Malacostraca > Decapoda > Varunidae > Eriocheir > Eriocheir sinensis. The sequence continues at coordinate 12,413,067 of NC_066553.1, read as the reverse complement.
GTTCGTTATATTGCTGGGCAGAATCTCTTTTCTTTGCTCTGCTCGTTTTGATTCGGTTTTGTTTTTACCTTTGTCGTCCGCCCCTACTTTTGGAACGATAAGATTTGCGTCTTTATCGTCCTGCGGCTTTTCTTCAGTTGTATTGGTAAGAGGCTGTACTATTAATTCCTTCTTAACAACAACTTCCTCCTTTATTTCATTACCCTCTTCGTCCATTACCTTTCTAACGTCAACCGTTTGTGCTATGCTCCCGTTGTCTGGAGTCTGTCCCGTCACTGTTTCACTCTCTGTCACAGATTTTTTACCCCGTTGTTTACCGTCCTCATCTACATCAATCGTGGTTTCCGAAGTCTTTGATACAGTTCCGTTGGGTTCTACGTAAGTTTCTGTCGTCTTCTCAACAACTGTCTTTTTTCCGGTTTCTTGACCCGTTTCATCGGTATCATTAAAGACTTTCCTTTCTATCGTCTTAAAGGTGTCGTTAGAGGCTATTACTGAGCTTGTCTTCATTGGATAAGTCATCTTCGGTGGTTCTTGAAGTTGTCCTTGTAAAGAACTCGGTATTCTTCGATAGCGGCTCTCACCGCTGCCGCACACGAGGAGTCAACCTCCGGGAGCACCTTCAGCCCCGGTACCCGGGAGCTCTCCACCTGATGCCCGGCCACCAGCACTACGAAGACCGTCCCAACAATGAAGAGGTTCATGTTTGCTGAATGAAAGTTTATGAAATTAAGAAGAGTTACGGTTTTGTCACAGAAAACCAATCTGGGATGGAAAACAGAATGGCCTCCGGAACACAGACCGGGCATGGAAAATAATCCTCTCGGGTCTTCCTCCGTTATAGGAACACATTCGACGGCGAGAAATTGGGATGTAAAGTCTGGTGTGTGTGTGTGTGTGTGTGTGTGTGTGTGTGTGTGTGTGTGTGTCTGAAACATCGGAGGAGGACTGAGACTAGAGGCTGGGTAGAATACCTGTAGAAAGGAAGGAAAGGAGGGGATATGTCCTCAAAGTGTAATGGAGGGTGACAACTCTTGGATAGACTACCCAGAGAAAGGAAAAAAAAAGGTAATAGTCCGAAGAGAAAGGAAGAAGTCCCTTTTAGTCGCCTTTAACGACACGCAGGGAATACGGTGGCAGAGGAGCAGGAGGAGGAGGAGGAGGAGGAGAAGGAGGAGGAGGAGGGAAGATAATGACACTGAACAACAATATTAACCTTTTTTTTTTATTTACATAATTTATCTTCTTCGTAGTTCCTGACCTGTCACCTCTAACACACACACACACACACACACACACACACACACACAAAGAGAGGGAGAGAGAGAGAGAGAGAGAAGGAAAGGTTAACGATACAGCATTTCCTGGGATAAACGAGGAAGCGAGCTAAACAAAGACGGATAAAAATACATAGAATAATGGAACATGATAAAAATGGGATGAATGAATGAAGGATTACGAGCCGGATTAAATCACTGCCGAGCATCAATAGAGAGAGAGAGAGAGAGAAACGTATGTGTGCTTATATGTATGAATGTGAATGTATGTATGTCTTTATATGAATGCTCGAAAACGTATGTATGTATGTATGTGTGTGTGTGTGTGTGTGTGTGTGTGTGTGTGTGTGTGTGTGTGTGTGTGTGTGTGTGTGTGTGTCATCGTGCACCCAATATATTCATTTCAATGCTTTCAATGAAAGGCCGAGAGCGGCGCCCATAATAGGGAGCCTTTCATCAGGGTCCATCCACGACAGCAATTAGCGAAGACCCACGAGGGACAGAGGACCATATTATACACCTGGGCTAAAGGGACGCACCGGGGGAGACAGGTACAGGGAGGGACGGTCAGGGAGGGAGACGGAGAGGGCAACAAAAGGGTGATGAAGAGGGGGAGGGAAGGAAAGGGTAGGGAAAGAATACAGGCTTGGTGTGGGTGGTAGACGGAGCAGGCGGCAAGAAGGAGGGGAAGTGATGGGAGACACTGCGGTAGACAGGTAGAGGGGAGGGAGGGTAAGGGGTGGAGGATGGAGACAAAGAGAGTGAGAAGAGGTAGAAGGAGGGATGGGAAGGGAGAGTGAAGAGTAGGGAAAGAACACAGGTGAGAGGGTGCGATGACAGGGAGGCAACCAAAGAGAAGATATAAATAGAAGAACGGGACATGAAGAAGAGAGGAAGGAAATGGAGTAAATGTAAATAAGTGAAGGGAGAGGACAGAAGCAGAAATGGTAGACAGGGTTGGCAAGGAGGATGATGAGGCAAAAAAAAAAAAAGAATTATAGGGAAGGGAAAGGAGTAAAATGGAAGAAGAAATGGAAGAGTAGGGGAGGAAAGGGACGGGACAGAAGCAAAAATGGTAGACAGGGTTGACAAGGAAGACGATGAAAGGCAAAAAATTAAATAAACGAAGGATAGAGAAGGAAAAGGAATGAAATGGAAGAAGAAATGGAAGAGTAGGGAAGAAAAGGGTAGGAATGGGCCAGGACGGTAAGGGACGAGAAAGTTATGGAAGGGAAGGTAGAAAAAATCACGAAAATGGAAGGGAAACTTAGGAAAATAATTGGCATGGAAGGAAGAGGAAGGAAAGGGGATGGAACGCAAGGTAACATCACGGAATCGCAGGAGGAGGATAGAAGTGGTAAGGAAGAGGATGAGACGTGATGGAAAGTAAAGTACAGAGATGAAAAGAAAAAGGAAAGGAAAAAAGGAATGATGAACCGATTTAAGCTAAGTGAGAGGCAGTATAAAAAAAAAGGAAAACTAGATGCGAAGAGGTGGAATAAGAAAACTGGAATGAGGATGACCAGAGGGAAGTGAAGCGAAGAGAAGGAAAACAAATATAATAATAATAAAATAAAAAATTGAAATGGAAGGTTACATGGATGAGAGCCTATGGACGCAATGAAAACGAAGAAGATAGGAGCAGGAGGGAGCGGGATATGAAGGAATCCGGCGACTGGGAAATATCGAAGTGAAAGCTGAGAGGTAATGCAGCGAGGGAGAGAAAAATAAAGGAAGGGGAACGAACGAGAGGGCGATGATAGAGGAGAGGGCTGAAACGATGCTGAGAGGGAGGAGGGAACAAAAGGAGAGGAAGAATGTGCATGATACGAAACAAATACATGGAGGTTAAACTTTTACTCAGAGATAGATACAAGTAGATAGATAAACGTAAATGGATAGAGAATTAGAGACTATTGATATATAAAAAATGATCTGTAAGAAATAAGTTGTGGAAAAAGATCGCCATTTCCTTTTGTTCATTTGCTTTAGATTCTCTTTTTTTCTTTTTCTTATTTTATATGAACCCGTGAAGGAAGATTTTGGTACCAGAAAAAAGGCTTGTGAAGTAAATAGATCGAAATAATATATTACCTCTTATAAAGAGACGTCGTCGACTAGCTCTGATCGATCAGATGTCGGTTTCGCTCAACCAGACCCCAGCGATATTGGAAGTTGTTCTCCACGGGCGGGTCTCAGCGACGAAGCCAGTCAAAACCAAAGGTAGGTCAAAACCTAATATCTTCTGAAATGCAATATTGTTAAAATGTGTTTTACAAGAGACACATTTTCCATATTGTATTTTAAGTGTCACAGTAAAATATGTGCGGGATAGAGGGGTTCAAAAAATTTCATTTGTGTTTCGTATTCCTTAAGGACTATCTCCGAAGAAGGCGGGTCTGGTAGGCTCAGCCATTGCCCCTCCTCTTCAGCGATCGGTAGTGGACGAAAACGAAAACAAGCGAATACAGGAACAAACGGTAAGTTTCTACGTTTTTTATTGCGCACACGTCTGTTCTAAGGAAAAAATTGTAATTTCACTATTTCTCTCTAATATTATTTTACCTTTCTTCAGACACCTGCAGGAAAAAGCAAGCCCGTCGTGAGGGATTCTCCCATCCAAACAGTTCTCCACAGCCAGGACCCAGCGGTTATAACCCGGGACGGCCGACAACAACACCCTCACCAACACCCGGTGAAATAAGCCAACATTTCAACGGGGCCTTAACAACGATCGACGTGCCCGTCCCACCAGCAGACAACGGCGACATTGCATCATATTTCAACAACAACACTGGCCGTCTTCGCGAGGCAGTAGAGTCTGTATTCAAGGCTGCCAGCAGGTTAGACCTCCTTCTTTTAAAGTGTACGTTGACATGCATCTGCGTTTAGTCAGAGAAGACCCCGACGGTGGAGTTCAATATAGAGATATGTATATGAGAAGTCATATGCAGGTAATTAGCTATGACGATATGGATTCATATGTACGTGAACTATCCGAATATTTTGTTAATCGGTTTGAACATGACATGTCGGACGAAGAGGGCCGTGGATTTTCGTAAGATGAAATAGTAAGCGTACAAATTTCCTTCTCTCTTATAATGCTGCACAATAGTATTTGAGAGTATGTGCCCTATACTAAGGGTGTTCCAGGGAAAACACAAGTTCTCAACCCTTCGGGACCCACGGACTGTGTTTTCCAAGTTCTAACAGCTTATCGCTATCTAAAGTCAAGAAATGTAGTTCCATCGGGCAGGCAATGGGAGAATGCTTGCTTGGCCTCTATTAATACAGGTAACATTCCAACCCCGGTATCCTGGGAAGACCTCGGTCGGCTTGAAAGATTAAACAACATAAGTATTCGCGTTTACTGTCTAGACAACGTTGAAGACAAAAAAGGCGAACTAACTCTAGTCAGAAAGGGGCTCAAAGATCAAGAAGTTGTTCATTGTCTGTTGTTGGGGAACAGACACCTAGCTCTTATCCAAGACTTTGACGCATACATGAACCTGTTTACCTGCCAACGTCGCGGGAAAAAAATGTTTTGCGATATCTGCCTGTGCGCTTGTGAGAACAAGACAACGCTTGCTGAACATGTGCTAATTTGCCCAACGATGATCACAAGACTAAGATTCCCACCCGCGGGTTCTACTGTGAAATTTATTAATCATGCTAAGGCATATGAGCCATCTTATTTAGCATTCTATGACTTTGAGAGTATTCTCGTACAGCCTTCTTCGAATGTGTCTGGATGTGTAAAGAGACATCACTTTGCCATAGCGTATGCTTACATTATAGTGAATAGAAACGGAGAAACAGTACAAAGCGGATCCTATTGTGGAAGTAATGCTGTAAACCATTTTATTCATACAATGCAGTGTGCCTGGAAAAAGTTGAAATTTTCTAAAGGCTACAATAAAATCAACATGACCGATGAAGATACGACACGTCACAATGAGCAAACTCACTGTCTTCTCTGCAAACAGGGTTTTTTAAAAGGTAAAGGAGTAAAACATCATGACCATGAAAAATCAGGAAACAATTACATTGGAGCTTATTGTAATAGATGCAACCTCCAAATGAAAAATCACAAATTGCAGCTCACTCTCATTGCACATAATGCTAATTACGACATGTCGTTAATCCTGCGTGAATTAACGATACCTGACTTGAAAATCAAACAAGACCAAAACGTTCAGTTCACAAATACCATGAAGTCATCATAAATGACTTGAGATTTATTGACTCGTATGCCTTTATGTCTGGTTCGCTCGCGGCTTTAGCGAACCAATTCATCAGTAATGGGAACGAACCGATATGCACACAACAGATGTTGAAAGATGTGCCAGCACCTGCGTTGCCATTATTGATCAAGGGAAAGCAGGTGTTTTGTTATGACTATATGGATTCGATGGAACGACTTTCTGAGACACGTCTTCCATCCCGCGACGATTTGTTCAATTCGCTTCAAGAAGCAGAACTTTCCGAAAGTGATTATAAACATGCTCAGAATGTTTGGAAAGTAGCTGGGTGTCAGAGCCTGAAGGACTATTTGTTGCTTTATGTAAAAGTGGATGTTGGTCTTCTATGTGATGTCTTCCTAGAGTGGAGAGGTATTTTGAAAACCCAGTGGAGGTTGGATATTGTAAATTATGTTAGCCTGCCAGGATTTGCCTATGACTCCTTTCTGCTAAAAACACAGCCGGAATTAGAGGTGCTTAGTAGCCCAGACATATATCATTGCATTCAAACAAATGTGCGTGGGGGCTACACAAGTGTTGTGCGTCGTTTTGTACGCGCCAATAACATCTACACGAACCCTCAGTTTAATCCAAAACATGATAGAAGCACTTTCCTTTCATATCTTGACTTCAACAGTCTTTATCCCACTGTAATGCAAGAGAAGTTGCCATGTGGGGATATGAAAACTAGATGAGACAGAAATGCAGTCGTTTTTGAGCGGGGGCATGGTCAAACAATCAACCGATTGCGATTTTTGATATATCATTCTGTTCGATACGTAGGCTGTCTCACGGGAAGTCGTTGAGAAAACGGATGACCTCCACTGATCATCAGAAGACACAATATCACCAACAGAGATATATCGTCAGTCACACGCGAATGGTATGAAGAAAACCGTCCAGCAACGTTTAAGAACATAAAAATGATTGTAACACATTCTGCTCAGGATAAAATGATATTTGCTCTGACCCTCCTTATAATACTTATTAAACTAGGCCTGATTTTTAAAAAAGTGCATGCTATTTATACGTTTAAGCAAAAGCACTTTCTTGCGGACTTCATTCAGGATAACATAGAATCCCGCAAAAGTGCTACTTGCCCTATCAATAAAAATGCAATCAAGATTATTTCAAACAGCACTTTGGTCGATTCCTGATGAACGTGGCCAAATATAGTGAAGACATAGATATTGTCACCAACCGCGAAAAGTTTTGAAGCTGGCCCGAAGTCCTTACTTTAAACGCGTTGTACCTCTCAATGATGGTCATGTAGTTGTAACTCGCCATAGGAAATATTCACGGGTGAATCATCCAAACTACATTGGCTACTACATCCTAGAGCTGTCCAAGCTGCGACTATATGATTTCTATTACAATGTGTTGAAGGCTCATTACGGAGATCGGGCGAAACTAGTGTATTGCGACACTGATTCCTTAATAACAGAAATTGAAACTCCTGATCTATTAACAGAGTACTCGCAGGAACCCTTCAAAAGCTATATAGACACAAGTAACTTTAGCCCCTCACATTCCTTGTACAGCACAGACAACAAAGGAAAGCTTGGATTTCTCAAGTCTGAAGTGGGGGAAGAACCATCTCAGAATTTGTAGGTGTAAAACCAAAATGCTACTCCATCCTCTTGGCAGACGGTGACCGGTTGAGTTCAGCTAAGGGCGTTCCAAAGTTCATAAAGAAGAAAATTGCTCATCAGCGATACAAAGACGCCCTATTCCAGAAGCAAACATTTACCTTTGACTATCAGGGATTCACAGTGCGCAATGGACGAATGAGTACAGTAAAATATCCCAAGAGAGGGATATCTGTAGTTGAGGACAAAAGATACTACATTAGCACCTTGGAGTCGCGATCTTACGGTCATCCCGATAATTCTATAGGGATAGAGGAGGAAGAGCAGGAGGAGGAGGTAGCCCAGATCATGACACTGTCAAACGAAGAAAATTTGGAGGAAGGCGATGAAAGAGGCATAACAGAAGCGAGACTAGCCGAGGTAATGGGTGGGCAAGAGATCGGTGAAATGGGAGAACTAGAAGAAGAAACCTATGAATTGTGGGGAGAACGGGATGTGCTGGCCGAGCAATATTTTCCCTTGATAAAACGGGTAGAGGCGGATGATGACATGTTAATGCAAGCCGCGGAACAGGAAGAAATAAATCAAATGCTCTCATCATCCCCCCTTGAATATATGCTAGTAGATACAGACTTTTCAGAATAAATTGTAGTTGTTTATAAGATAGGGACTGGTGTGAATGTTGTATATACTGTTTATAGTGTAAGAATTTGCCTGCTATTTTAATGTTAAATATAAAATATATGTAAATATATTCTGTATATAGGACTAATGTTGGAGCCTTTGATATTATAAAATTGCACATGATGAATCTGGAATCATAATTTGACCAAATTCCAATAAACATTGAGTTTGTTTGACTTGTTTATATGACCTTTATCAAAAAAAAAAAAAAAAAAAAACAGAAACGGATGAAAAAAACACAATAATTGTCTTAAAATTTATTCGATTCGTGGAAACATGAATAAAACGCTTTTATGTTTCGATCCGGCTCATGCATAAAAGACTGCCCGCCAAATCAGGCGGGCGGCGGCGGCGGCGGCGGCGGTAGCGAGAGGTGCGGCGACAGGATGCGACAGGATTGATCGGGGCCAGGACGGGGCAGGGCAGGGGCAGGGCTGCACGGGGTAGTGGCGGTGACGAGTGAGGACCTGTGATTGGAGCCTGACCTCTGATTTAAGCATGGTATACTACCAACCCACCCCCCGATAAAGGAACTAGAAAATTATTTATGCTTCATGGAATGTAATACAATTCAATATGAAAAAATCAATAAGTCAATACTTACTTTTTATGAACACGTGTTAAATGTTTGATGACATACGGGCATTATAAACTTGCTGTAAGCGAATCGCATCATGTGTTCATCATTCCTCGAATATTCGGTCTTGGAAAACTCCATACATATTTTTTCAAGAGTTTCTCTTACACCCAAGTGCGAAACATTGTAGGCAAAGTACATGGCATAAGCCCCGCACACATCGCTTCGCGTGCTTTGAAGTCGAAATGCATTTTTATACATACTGAGCCAGGGTAATCAATATATTTGAAATGATCAGAGTATAATTTTGGATCGAGAGCATAACTATCTAGGAACACTGCCATGCCCGGTTCATAGTAGAGACAAATCTAGTGTCCCATTTCTCTTTTAGAATAACTTGGTAGCGTATTGACGATGCACACTATAGGTTTTCTATATCGAGGTATAGAGTTTACCTCGTCTGCCAATAACACGCCTAAAAACAAGGCTTGCTTTCCTATGTGCCCCCTCAATCCTCTTTCAATCTCCATGTTGTTCATCGCACAGCCGCTTCAAGCGCGCACATCACACTGCAGCCGTCTTTCAGAATTAACTGTTATTATACCCACTGTTTCGCCAAACAGTATCAACAGACGGTTCTCGTTTTCTCCCTTGCTTAGATTCAACCTAAGTCTAAGCCCCCATTCATTTCAACGGGCAAATTATCATTCAAGTTTTCAGCACGCAAATCAAATGTGCAAATCATTGCCCCTTGCCGAAAATATCCTTTCCGATTAAATGGTCTTTGTGAAAACCAAGTGCATCCAAAGTACGATGGTAGAGCTCAGCATAGTCATGAGGAATTTACTAGGAATATTATACATGGTTCTACCATTAACACTTAAGCTTATTTGACTTATATCGCCATGGCTCAAATACAATGGATTTAGCGTATAGTCGCCAGAATGAGCTTCCATGCTCGTTATAATAAGCGAGAGTTTTCCGGAATAACATCACCCACGGTTGATCATACGTTCCTGAGGTTTGGTCTTTGGCTAGCACATAGGTTTTCAAGAGGGTTTTGGTAAATGTCGATTTCAAAAGATTCCTGTGGCGAGAGACGCGTTCAAAGCATGAAGTGCATTAGGATAAGGAAACAGTCGCGTATAAAGCAGCTTGGCTGAATCTATATGCAGACGAATGTTATCGCCAGTTGGAGAATTTAGCAGCCATGCATTACTAGATAGTTCCATTCTGAGTCTAATCGAAATACCATCGAGCAAGTAACTGTCTAAGAACTTATATCCAGAAGAAGCGGGGTACAGAGTTGTATACCGTGAGTCTTAACCCGCTTCATAATGGTCTTGTGTTGCGCGCTGGCATTGTCAAAGTATTCTGCTGTTACTTTGGAAATAAAACCGTTCTCTGGGATGGTAATATTAGCATTGGCTCCAATTGTATTCAATTTGTTGGGCGACAAAGTATTCAGCATTTTAACGTATGACGTGTACCCATAAAGTACATTATTGTCAACAGCTAGATCTCCCAAAAAACATTGCACTGATTTTAATATGATGTGCGCGGTATTATTTGCAAATTCAACGTGTTGAGCGTCTTCGAGAGGAGTAGTATTGTCTGGCTTAGTTAAACGTAAAGAGGTGTGCAACACCAATTTCCCCAAATCAATAAAACTGCCAAGTGTTCCAGGAATGAGAAATTCTATATATCTATCGGATAATTTCATATTGAATCCGAGGTTAGTAGGTAAAACATCAGCATCATAACGGGAGGCAATCGTTGTTTCCAATAATCTCATTTTGTTAGGGCGGGAAACAATTCACTGACACCGGCGGCATATTGCCCCAGGGGAGAACGCGGGTTCCCGACACCAACCGCGCTGGTGATGCTCGCCATACTGCTCTTAGTTCAACAATGATTACAACTCGGTAAAGATGTCCTTTTTATAACACCTTTTCCTCCCGACTCGCTTGACTTTCTTTTTCCGCTTCCTCTAGTCAATTTCATTGCAGCTTGCTTTAAGGAATTAATTCCATGCTTTTTATAGAGCTTCTCAAGTTGCTTCCTGTGAAATATCATCTAGAACGTTGTTTCCAAATGTTCGAGCTGAAGGCACAATGACATTTTTCACTAGGAAAGGAAAGCTCTTTTAGCGAGTCCAGCTAAAACCGAGAATAAACCCCGCCTCTGTGATAGCTTGGTTCATAAGAAAGTGTGACTATATCATCAATACCACTCCCTCAGGATGATATCTGTTTGCCATTCGAAAACAGGGTATGATATTCTGCTACGGAAGGAGGGATGAATGTAACCCGCATGGTGGCGGCGAGGAGACTGTCTTTTCAAATGGACAACATTCCTATTAATACAGCAAAATGTACTCAAAGATTCAACGCGATCGGATATGAAGTAAACATGTAACAGGGTATCCTTCTTCGAAATGCATAGGACGACCTTTTGATCTGTGAGTTTAATAGAAATCGAATCAATTACTTTGGATTTAAGGGACTTATATATAGTTGGATGCACGCCTTTTGTTAGACCTCCGGAGCGAAAAGGCATCAAGAATATTTACATTTTCCCTGCATACCTAGAGGGATTGACAAGGTCAGTGTAAATGAGAACACACTGTACGTCACCATTTCTCAACAGAGGGCATGACCATGTAGCGGAACAAGAACGGGTTTTTTTTGTTCTTCATGTGTACCCAAGGAAGAAAACACAGCATAACCTAAGTTGGGGACAAAACCGAGAACCTGGGCCAGTCGCGCATCAAAGGAAACCTTAATAAATACAACTTGTGGATGATAACCATTGTAGCAGAACAAAGTTAAATGATCATTTGTGGAGCTAAATGCAAGAACCTCTCTAGAATACGCTAGTAAATGGTAGTTGTATCCATCGACCATCTCCTTTATCAATGTCGTTATTATACCGTTAACACACATCAGCAAATACCCAGTGTCATTATACAAGATATTAGCATTAATAACCTCTGACAGTGTGCGTCTTTCAATAGCTTCTGAATCTGGCGTTGGTCTTATACCACATTCAAGGTGTATACTACACTCTGGTTCACCCGGTTTAACAATGTAATACCGACGGGGAAGCAACACGTTCAGTAGACCGACTTCATATTCCACGTCCTTGTCTAATGTTAGAGTTTGTATATTATTAGTAAAGCTAGTGCTGGAATTGGGGTAAATTTCCCCATCCGCAATGCTGGTAACATATATATGATGTGACTCCATTTAGAGCAAGCAAGACACTAGCAAAAATATTATAATTATTTCATTATATAGAGGTAGACATGACGAGATGCCAATTACATATTGAAGGTAAATCATACTAAACATCATTACATTGTTATTTATTGACATATTTTACATTTAGTGATGTACATAATTATTGGGAAATGGTCTGGAGCTATAGTTATTCAGGATCCACGTCGACTACAGCACCGTCCCGTTTTCTTTTCCATTCGTCAGCCACAGCGTCGTCCTCTGTATCCACCAGTTTCCTCTTCCTGTTTCGCTCGGGAGACACAGATAGAGTTAATTTTGTTTCAGGCTCATCGCAGGTCCACCATCTGTCCAGGATGATGCACGATATATTATGCAGTTGGAGTTCAGCCGCAGCCTCTTGGAGATGCGGTTGGTAGTCAGCTTTCCACAACACGTAAAGAATTCCAGCGCTTGCAATATTGTAGGGGAAGACGACACTTGTAATGTTGCTTTTAATCACCCATTCTACCAGTTTTGTGATGGACTCTTTAAACCAGCGGAGGCGGTTATCATAACTGTCTTCCTTTACCCCACGAATGAAATTTTGATCTCTTGACGTCTGAAGATATCCTTGGTTTATAGGGTTATTTTCCAGTTCGCGGCCAGGAGCATATTGGGTTAGGATACACGCCACATAAGGGAGATTTTCACTCGGAGGATAGCGAATATGCAGACTACCGGGAATACCACGATCTTCCCAGCGACACATGTTCAGTTGATAGATCGGGCTTCTTTCGCGGTAGAGATTACTGTGCGGGTATAATCCATGTAGGCGTCCAGTAAACCCCTCTTTTCGTAGCATGAACTGCTGTTGAGTGAAGAAACGATGATGGTCTTGTTGTTGCGGTAGATGTCATCGCCAGGAGAACCGTCTTTGTAGTTGAACACGTAGGCGTCCGACATGGTGTCCTCTGGTATACTGGTGAGTGATGAATAGTACCGCTTCAGCTGATGGCGAGGGACGAGTAGCGAACCATCGTCCCATCTGCTCTCTCTTATAAGCCCGCTCAGGGCACCACCGTGTCCGACCGTGTTCGTCCTCGCCTCCGGCATTTCTCTCTCCATGACGTCGCCGCCCCCTCTGTATAAGTCGCGCGTCCAACGCGGTTCAGTATCTACAACGTCCATGATTCTGTTTCTTTCTTGAATCACAATGTAGGACTGCACTAGCACATTGGAAAAGCGGATTTAATATGGAACCCATCTGTAAGTTGCCAACGATGGTTGTTTGGTGAAACCAGATCCCTGAATCTTTTGCCGCACGCGCGTAGTTGTTATTTCGCTCGGTAATCCACCCTTGGCGTCAATGATGTGTTTATATCAGCAATGTCAGCAATCGTTGGTTTTGACTTGCATTAGAGAGTAAATTCAACATGTACAGGATATTGGAGGATCGAACAGAAGACAATAGGTTGCCTCGGCTATCCCATTTTACGATGGGATTGTCTTTTATTCGTTCTAGCATCATACTGACGTATGGCACGTCGATACTTTTAACATACAGAGGTATTAAATTACTTATTTCAGGATTGGAGGATATCTTGTTCTCCCTAATCCCTGTGACTCTAAGTTCCACGGGTGGTAGTTTTGTGGTTTTGTATACACCAGATCGCGATATTTTCTTTTTTTTGTAACTTTTCTTTCTTACAGAGCGAGACGACGGGTTCAATCTTGTAGGAGTGCTTGGTCTTGCACCATGGGACGACACGACAGGACCGCTGCTGCTTACTGGCACATGTTCAGAGACCGGCATATGATCGGGATGGGTCGACTGCGGGTTGAAACACGATTGACCGTTGACCCCCGGACTCGTGGAGTTGGCGCATTTAGGCTTAATACCCGTTAAAACACGCTCAGCGGTAGACTCAGGAACAAGATAATACGTGCGCATTATCCAAATAATTTTCCGATCAAGGAAGCGGCAATAGGTAATATAGCAGCTAATATATTACCGCCCCGTCTCGATGTCAATATAAGTCTTTTCTTATGGAGAGGAGTTTTCTTTCTAGCTATGGCACGTATGTCTTCCCGATAGTTACGTAATTTCTTGATAACTTTGCTATTGAGGGTGAGGTGCTTCTTTAACAAATTGGAAAATATTTCAGATATACAGTTCAATTGTTCTCGAGCTGCTTGCTTAATAGCACGGTTTCTATCTTTTACTTTTAATTTCTTCAAAAGTAAGACAAAGTTTTTGTGTGCACTGAGGAGTGGTGTCTTTTTACGCATCTTCTACAATATCATTAGCGTCAATCCAGCTGTTGAATGAAGTAGGGTATCCCAACCACGATACAAAATACTGTTTTTTTCCTTAATTTTTTCGTGAACGCAGTATTTTAATATCGTATGTCTCAGGCAGAGCGCTTAAGACGAGCTCTGGCGCGTAGAATATCCCTGTATTGGTTCTCCAGACAAATCTTCTAAGAGATAAGTTCTTGGGCGATTCTTGTGTTTAATTGATTTTATGCGAAAGAGCTCGTGAGTATTTTGCTGCGTGTATCCTTTATGGAATACAGAGGAACGAGCACTTCCAACAAGGCGAACTATTTCCCCAACTGCCAGTCGAGAACTGATGGAAGACGCTGGTTGCTTCGGGTTTTTATACATTGCGTGGAATTGCCGTTTGATTGCAGATGGGTTTTTTAAGTTATGAATATCAATGGGAGTTTGTTTGTTCTTCAGTCCAGAATGGGGCGAGCGGTTGTAGGCACTGACCATGTTTTGCAGCTGATCAATATATCTTGAAGAATTTTGAGACGTGATGAACTTGTAGATGCGTGCTTTAAGTGTACGAATGGCCCGCTCTGCCAAGGCTGCTTTGATCTCACTTGAGTACACACTGTATAGCTTAATGCCCAGGGAACATAAATAGTTTCTTACTTTTCGATTCCAGAATTCTGTGCCCAAGTCGGTGTTTAATCTTCGTAAGCCTTCAGAATCTTTATTTTCCACCACTTGTTTAAAGGCCACGAGCATAGTATTTGCGTCTTTATTCCGACACGGGACAACTTGCATATACCTAGAAAACACGTCTATGCATACTAACAAGTAGCCTATGTTATTATTTTCCTTTCTTATATGTCTCACGTCTGCTAAATCGGCAGCCATGATTACTTTGGGTTTTGAGGCTATTATCTTTTGCCGGGGAAATTTTTTAGTCTGTAGCTTATGCAATGTATATGTTTTATTGCTTCTCAAAAAGTTGAATACGTCATCACGTGTTATTGCCATATTTATACTTTTTGCTTTCTCCCATAATTTCGCCTGAGAGCTTAAACCATAGGGTTCGTTATGTTGGGAGTATAGTGTGTGTAAGAGTTCCTTCTTCCTGGAGTTCACCATTGGAATACGCGTTCACCTGGGGGTTCTCCAACAATGTTTGAGCGAAACTGTAGGGACTCAGGAGTATTTATACCCAAATCAACAAGAAGATATCCATAAGGACGTGAATATACAGCATATTTATATATATCTACAAACTGGTTTGCCTTCTCTTTCCCGAATATTTGTCTGCCCAGAGTGTGAATTTGAGATAAATCGCGCTGTCTTAACAAGAGGAAATGAGAACAGTTCAGGCTAATATTTCTTGCATGCTTTCCACCCATATATAGATTTTGAGTGATAAATATGCATGAAATATTGTTGTGCCGCCCGCGAGTAAAAGCATCAACCACAATTTTGTTCCTTACAGCATCAATGAAAATATCGTCAAGTACATACAATGTCCCTCTCTGATCAAACGTATCCTCGTTGGCAATTGGATCAATTATTTCAGACGACACTATAACTTTAGGTCCTATTTCTTTATTTCTTTGAAGAGGATGAGACGTTAAGCCACATATGACAATTTTTTTGAACTTTTCATGATACTTCAGAATAAGCTGCTGTACAAGTTCCGATTTTCCAGAGTTGCTATATCCTGCAACTATTATGCGCGCAGGATATTGGAAAATATCGAGAAGGTTCTCTGAATATGTCTCAGTCATAGCGGAAACTCTATTAATGATGGTAATTATTAAAGTTTGATGCTTATATAGCACAGAATATGTGTGTGTGTGTGTGTTTGTGTGTGTGTGTATACAAGAACAACAACAACAACAACAACAATAGCAATTACCCTCACTTTGTGCATGCCCCCCACTTCCGTCACCCCTGCTGACGGCCCTCTGACCGTCTTACCCCCCCGTCACCCCCGCTAACCACCCTTTCTTCCGTCACCTCCCCCTGACCGACCTACCCCGCTCCCGTCACCCCCGCTTCCGTACGCTGGCCAGAGAGGTTAGGGCATGTGAAATAGTGAAAACAATTTTTTTTTGGGGGGTGAAAAGTAAAATAGATGTGGGTAGGGAGAATCTAGATACCCCTCTTCCGTAGCCCCCGCAAATTACCCCACTCCGTAACCCCGCTGACCCCCCCAACCCCCACTTCCAGTCCCCCCCGCAGAGGCAACCCCCACTTCCGTACATTTGTTACTACTAACCTTAGAAAAAGTCACACCACTACTAACCATGGGTACATCATACCCGATTTTGAAAAATAAATAAATAAAATTAAATGTAAAGTTTTAATGGAATAAAGTTACATGAAGGGACTTCAAACTTTGTATCTTGACTTAACATTAAGAAGAACTGAAAAACGTATTGTTTTGGTATGAAAATCAGGTACTGAAAAATGTTACTAAAAATAGGAAAAATGATCAAAAATTTCAAAAAAAAATTTCATAAAAAAATTATCATCCGATGGCTTCCAAACTTCTTGTATGGCCTCCCAGGTCCTGTGATCCACTGCACAGGTGATCACTAAAAAAGTACGTAAACAATATCCTAGGGACATGTACAACACCCTGTATCACCAACCATGGGTATGCCGCACCCGAATGTAGGCCTACAACAAAGGTGAGCAGAGAGAGCGAGACAACGTGACCTTCCCCTACACTGTCAAGCGGGCACATGAAGCTACTGAGGAGGTGGGTACCCTCAGAGCACCGGAACCATACACAATGGCAATGACGTCATTCGCTTCGGTACCTCATACCCATGGTTAGCGTTCTAGGGTTAAGAGGTAAAACTCCCCAAAGACGCGTCCATAGGCGAGACGAGGACACGTGTGAAGGTGCTGCTAATGCCCGCTCAGGAATATTATAAGAAGAAACATTTTGTAACGGGAAGTATCATGTTACGACGGTGTATTTATCTTATTTTATATATCTGTTTATTTATATTTTTTATTTTTTATCTTTTTTTATTCATTTTTATTTTTTATTGCTTTTATTTTCTACTTTTATTTGATTTTATTTGTATTTATTTTATTTTTATTGTCTTTTTAATTTCTATTTTTTTCTTATTTATTTATTTACTTTATTTTTTATTCCATTTATTTTCTTCTTTTCTTTTCTCTTTTATTCTATTTTTTATTTATGTATTTTTTTTCTTTTGTAGTTGATTTTTGTTGTTGTTGTTGTTGGATCCTACGCAAGAAAGGCCGCGCCATAATCCTTCCTCCGCCGTGCCCGGGGAAGGTAGAAGCGAAAGTACAATCGCCATAAGCCACTTAGTCTCGCTGTGTGTTGTGCCGGGCCGGCGGTGTGCTGGGTGGCGGCGGACGAAGTAATAATGGCGGCGGGGAGGCAGCCTCGCAGCGGGCGGCTAATAAGTGTTGGTAAGGTAAAGGTGGGGCGTACGCTATTGCTGCGCGTGGCGGCGGTGCTCATCTCCGTCCCGTTGGCCCTTTGAGCGTGTCGTGGGAGAGAACCATTAACCCGACACAGGCCAGTGTGATGTCCAGGTTATCACAGTTTACCTTCCCAGAGGGTCTCCATTTAACATTTATCGACCAACCCGAAAGGGATGATGATCTGGGTAGACTGCACGCCGACAGTCCAGGCCGGGATTCGAACCCAGGCCCGCAGATTCTTACGGCGGAATTTTCAGTGAAGCTCTTCCCTCTTCGTCGAAGCGTCGCTTAGAGAGTGTGTTTCCGTGAAGAGATATTTTCAAACCCTAGTTTCTCTTCCCCCTTCGAAACAATCTTTCCGTGTAGTGTTGGTACTACTGCAAATCAAACAAACGTTGAAAACCGAAACATTAATGCATTTTAGGTACATTTCTATAATGGAAAATATTGTGTGGCAAGTACTTATGTAAGTAGTGCTTGATACAGTGACATACACTATATATAGCAGAAAATTTACATTGATGGGTTTAATTGGTTGGTACCTGTGGCTATGTTTGCTTCGCTCTGATATCGTCCCGTTACCTGTGGGCGGAGCTTAGGAGACCTCGTTAGAATAAACTGCTTTTATTTTCTTTATTTTCCTCCTGTTCCATGAGATCTCTTTCTCCCTTGTAAATATATTTTTAACTAGCTTTAGAGCTCCTATCAGTGGGTGGAAAATGGTATCATCTATATTGCTGAGCTTTGCTAAGCTCCTCCCACAGGTGACGTCACGAGTTTGGAGATTGGCTGTGGGAAGCCCAGCACGGAGTACCACATAGCACCACATATTCATACAGACTTGTGAAACATTCGCCCGGAGGCCGAAGCCTAGCTGTCAGTCCGTCACTTTTAAATTTGTCCCAGCACTCTTCATGCTTATGGTTTGAAGTGCCCGCCCTACAAACGCTTAAAAAGGAGAACTGTTGTGAATAGTTGAGTCTGAAGGGCGGGGCATGCTGGCTTGGAGGTGCGTTCCAGTGTTGGCTTAAATTATCATGGGAACCGTGAAGTCTTGAATAAACAGAAAAAAATAATGTTTCTCGCATTGTATTTTATATAAGGCCTAGAAAATTTAAATTGTTCTTATACCCAATTAATAATACAGCAACATGGAAAAATGTTGTAATAAAGCATTAAATGTGCGAAGATATTAGCGAAGAGCGGGCCTTCACCTCCTCTTCGTCAAGAGAGGAAATTAGTTCATTTCTTTCCCGCTCGCCGCTTCGCGCGCTGCATCAAAGACACTCCTCGTCACTGAGCATACCATTTGGTCCACGAAGCCTCGTTTCCTCGCGGGAAGGGGGAAGAGATTCACTGAGAATACGGCCGTTAGTCACGTGGATTTATGAAGAGGAACGGAGTGAAGCAAGGCAGGAGATATGTAAAACAAGAAACCCTTAATTAATAGTAGTAAATTGGCGTCATTTTTAAAATAAAGAAGACAGGACTAAAAAATGAGGAGCATCATTTCGAGCTCTGAGGTTTAATAACTTTTTCACCGTGGATTTATCAAGAGGAACGGAATGAAACGGAACAGGACGTATACAGGACAAGAAATCCTGATTGATTGTAGTAAATTGACGTTTAAAAACTAAGAAAAGGATAAAATAAAGCCTTGCCATGACTTAGAATTCAGAGGTTTCATATTTTTTCATCAAGAATCAAGATATTCGTACATGGAATTTCAAGAAGTCCTTAAAATATAGTAGTAAATTGACGTCCTCTTATACAGTAAAGAGGGCAGGACTTAAAAAAAGGAGTATGATTTCAAATTCCACAGTTTAATCATTTTCATCGTGGATTTATGAGGAGGAACGGAATGGATCAGGAACAAGAAACACCTTCAGCCCCAAAACGCCTCTTAATTCCCCGTATTAAATGGACGTTTCATCTGTGACTCGATTTCCAACTCCAAGTAAAAATAAGTACCCGCGCCCTGTGACCAGCGAGTGTAATTCGTGGCTCCGGTTTTTACGTCCCTTTGTGTGACACGCGGCGACACTTTCCCCCTTGATGTGACGGCCGCGTCTGTGTCTCTATCTGGCGGCCGGGCCTGTGGTCGGTGCTATCAGACGCTTCCTCCTCTCACATGAACAATTTCCAAAGGTCAGGGAGGGGATCAATCGGGTTCTAATAAGTGTTTTTAGGTTCACGGTACAGAAGAAGGGTCAAACTACTGCCGGGGACATAAAACTACCCCTGGAAATGGCCAAAGCTCCTACGAAAGCCTTGTCAAATATGTGTTTTGGAATATGGTTCTGTGTCTCCATCTTGCGGTGATATCTGGCGGCCGAGGTGGAGTTGGCGCCGCCCTGGTGTGTGTGTGTGTGTGTGTGTGTGTGTGTGTGTGTCTTGTATATTTCGTGTGTCTCGTGTATCATGTATTTCATGTGTTTGGTGTAAGCGATGCCTTGTGTATCAAATGTTTAGCGTGTCAAGTGTGTTTTCATGTGTTGGTGTGTTGTGTTTTAGGTGTCTTATGTGCCGTGTGTGCTTTATAGATTTCAACTGTTTTAGTTATTTATGTTTATTTGTTTGTTTTTAACGTGTTTCTTGTGTGTTTTATTCGTGTTATGTGCTGTAAGTTTAGCGGTGTTTTGTGTGTTCTTATTACCTTGCACGTATTCTGCGCTTTTGTTTAGTGTGTGTTTTCATTCTGAGTTTAAAATATAGTCCAGTGTGCTTTATAGATTTCAACTGTTTTAGTTATTTTTATTTGTTTGTTTGTTGTTAACGTGTTTCTTGTGTGTTTTATTCGTTGTAAGAGCCGTATGTTTTGTGGTGCTAAGTGTTTTTACTAACTTGTACGTATTCTGTCTAGTGTTTATTTTCATTCTGAATTTTAAAGAAATGTTAGTTTTTGGACCATTTTGTTAAATAGAGATCGATGCGTTTTTATTGTAAGTTGTGGTCAATAAATATCTATCTATCAAATATCTATCTGTGTGTGTGTGTGTGTGTGTGTGTGTGAAGTTCAAGGGGCAGCAGTTGTATGGATTTTGTATTAAAGTGTACCAAACCAGGTTAATGAAACACACACACACACACACACACACCAGAAGCTAGGCACGCGTGATGCTCGAAAAATGATCTAATCGTGTTCGCATCTTGTCGGAGGGTCGGAGTCTGTCGCCCGGCTTGTTCAGAATAGCTCCCGACAAGTCGGCTAACAGGTTCACAGCGGCGAAACTTAGCCTGAACAAGCTCCTGACGTGGAGACACACCTAACCTTACTCTCGACAAGATCACACGAGAGGAGGAGGAGGAGGAGGAGGAAGAAGAGGAGGAGGAGGAGGAGGAGGAGGACGTGGTGGTGGTGGTGGTGGTGGAAGAGAAGGAGGAGGAGGAGGAGAAAAAAAAAGAAGATAGGAAAAAATAAAAGAAGGAGGAAGAGTAGGAGGAGAAGGGGGAGGAGAAGAAGAAAAACAAGAACAAGAACAAGAAGAAGAAGGAATGAAGAAGAAAAAGAACACACACACACACACACACACACACACACACACACACACACACACACACACACACACACACAGATAGATATAGATAGATAGATAGATAGACAGATTATTGACCTTTGTAAGCAGGTATAAATGTTGATGTTATACAATTCTTCAACTGACTTAACTAACTTAACTTAATCCTTACTAACTAACTTAATACAATAAACACACACACACACACACACACACACACACACACACACACACACACACACACACACACACACACACACACACACACACACACACACACCTGACTAAGTTGTATGATTAATTATAGCGATAAGATTATGTATCATGTATTGTGTGTATGGTTATGTGTCTGTTATTTTATTATTGGTGAAGGGGATAAAACATGTTGGAACACGTTTTAATCACCTGTCATTTGTCTTTCCAGGTGAGTGATGGAAGGTGTGAGGGCGTGGAGGCAACGGATGTGGGTAAGTGTTAACGATGTGCTGTGCTGTTGCCCTAGAGGAGGAGGAGGAGGAGGAGTTGGAGGAGGAAGAGGAAAAGGAAGAGGAAGAAGAAGAAGAAGAGAAAATGAGGAAGAGGAGGACATAAGTAGGAGATTATCAAACGCTTTTCGTGTTTGTGTGTGTGTGTGTGTGTGTGTGTGTGTGTGTGTGTGTGTGTGTGTGTGTGTTTCTGTACACACCTTTTCGCAGCTTCAAAACTTTCCCAAATTTCAACTTTTTCTGTTTTTCGGCGCCGAACAAAAGATTGATATCACCAAAACTTTCCCTCACTGTCAGCGCCTTCGTGTTTTCTCTTTTCCTTCGCATTTAGTCTTTTCCTTAACTCAATTTGAGGGTCGCCGCACTTGCCCTGACCTCACCTGACCTGACCTCACCCTCATCTCCGTTCTTGGCTCAGAGTTTTCCCAGCAAGAATAATATAGACGACTCGAAGCATCTCCTTTTCTCTCTCTCCCTTACCGCGCGAATTTACTCTCCCCGTTATTAAAAATCTTCAATATCAACTTTTCAAGCCTGACCCTTCCGGCGCTGTACCTTGCAAGTCCCCGATCAAACCTTTCCGGCTTTACGTATCAAATATCGCTTTTCTCGTGCTGGAAATTGGTTATTTACACCCGTAACCTCAGAACAAGCTTACTATCTTTTAACAATGGGCAGCAGTGATATCATTCTCTCATTCGTCCGCAGTGAATGACTTTAAACGAGTATACCGCGAAGTGTAGCGGCCGATGCTTGTTAGTAGTGATAGAGCTCTTGTCCCTTTGTGTGTGGCCTTGTGTGCTCATGGAAAGCCTTAGCAAGCAGACCATCAGGACAGAAGCACTATACTCTAGGGGCATCGGCAAGAACTCAACCAGCGCTGCAAAACATTGAAGAACGAAACTCAAAAGATGTCTGTAGCCTTATTAGCTGGTGCTTTAGGGAAGGCGGGAAAGGTAACACTAGTATATTCAGTTTACGTTGACAAAAACTCCTTCAGCATTGCCAAAAACAAAAACTAAAGAATCAAAAGAAATCTTCACACCTGATTAGTTTTTATGGGCGAAGGTTCGGGAGGATGCAAAATACAGGGTCTTCTAAGGGTGAATTTTTCTGCACGAGACTCGGGGAGGCAGAGTCTTCCCTTGTGATGGAGGCGACAAGGCTGCCTTCTGGGTGCAGGCGAGGCGGGAAAGATGGGGTAAAAAGTTTGAAGTATTTTGGCGAGGCGGTAAGGTGCTGACACTCCTTGTTCTGGAAAGTTTGGAGAGTGTCGAAAAGTAGATTGGGCTCGATTTTGAGGAGAAATATTCTGGAGTTACTGATGTTTGAACCGCCTTTCTTTTATTGGTCTAAACTTGTAAGGAAAGTTGTATTGATCTTTCTTCTTTAGGTACTAAATATACGCTCTTAATATAATGGAGCTCATACGCCTGCACTAGACGCTCAGCTGTTAACACTTTGGCCCAAACAGAACAGTGTGTGATATGGAACATTGGTCAGTAAAGAAGGTGCTGGCAAGCTGAGCGTACGTTGTCTTCTCTTTCCTTTCTTTCATTTATAGGTCACCAAGGAAAGTTGTATTGTGTTTTCTAGCTCTCAAACACGCACCTGCACCAGACACTCAGCTGTGAATGCTTTGCCCAGAAAGAACAGTGTGTGATATGGAGCATTGGTCAGTAAAGGAGGTGCCGGCAAGTTGAGAGCACGGTGTCATCTCTGAACTGCCTTTCTTGTATAGGTTACCGGGGAAACTCTTTATTGGGTTTTCTGGCTGGTGGATAGACGCTTGTACCCGACGCTCAGCTGTCAATGCACTGCCCAGACGGAACAGTGTGTGATATAGAACAATAGTCAGTAAATGAGTTGCTGGCAAATTGAGCACGGTGTTATCTCTGAACTGCCTTTCTTTTATGGGTTGCCAGGGAAAGATGATTAGACACACCACTGCGCCAGACTCGGAACAGTGCGTGATATAGAACATTGGTCAGTAGATGAGGTGCTGGCAAATTGTGGGCAGCGTCACTAACTTGGTATTGATGGAAAACATAACTCATGGCGACACAAATACCTCGACGCTCCTCCACACGCCTCATGTTATATTTTGTTTGTCCTTTGTTGTGGGAAGAATCTTCTATCTCCGTCCCTCAAGTTCATAATGAAAGAAGAGTTGTTAGAACAAAAGAAGTCTATTGAAAACTTCCTTACTAAATCAGGAGGAGAAAGAGGAGGAGGAGGAGGAGGAGCGTAAGAGGAAGTACGAGAGAAGGAGAGTGAGACAAAGGAGGAAGAAGGAGATGAAGGATGAGGAGGAAGAGAGAAAGAAGAAGAGGAGGAGGAAGAGGAAGATGAAGAGTTAAAAAAAAGGGTGGGGGGAGCAGGAGGAGGAAGAGAAGGAGGAGGAGGTATGTGGTGAGGTAGAGAGGAAGAGGAGAAGACTTAGAGTGGTGTGATAGTATAGCAGGAGCAGGAGGAGAAAGAGGCGGAGGAAGTATGGTGAGGTTAAGAGGAAGAGGAAAAAGAGTGGATTTAAAAGCATCAAATCGGACTTATTATACGTTATGGTGAGTTGCTTTATTCATTCATCCATCGCTCCATCACATTTTCAGTGCTGTAACTCTGCCTTCAGGCCGTACACTCGTCCACTGCCTCAGAGCTATGTGGCAGGCAGGCGTCCTCGCAGAAGCCGGCATTATATATGTTATCTTGAGTGCTTGGAATCGCGGCTTCACCTTCGCCACATTCTCGTTAGTTTCTGAAAGGTTTCGTTCCTCGTCCCTTGATACAGTTACGAGCTCGTTAAATTCGCCGCTCATGTAAGAACCAGTGTGTTGCGTTTCCTCCCACAGCAAGGGTCATGTTTTGGCACTTTCCTTCCTACACGTGGTAAGATCACGGCGCCTCTTCCCTCCACCTTTAGCCGCGACAACAGGCCACCACGGAGCCTCCCTTGCCTGCCTCTGCCTGCCGTTGTCAGTCTTGTAGGAAGCCTTGCCGGATCCAGGGTTCACGTCCACCCTTAAGTCAGGGAGTACAGACCAGTGAATCTCGCCCCGCTATTTTCAGTCATGCCGTCATTAAATTACCGACGTCTTCGCTAATTACCCGCCAAGATGAATGCCGGGAAGGCGTGCATCGCCGCGTGACGATGTGACCTCCTTAGAGGAAGATAAATACCGCCGCTTCGTCAGGAAATTTTTGCGAGGGAGCGTAAAAAAGTGTGAGCTGTGGCCGGCGGGCCTCGCTGCGCACCGCCAGGCGGGCCAGCAAGAAGTGTGTATGCTAATGTGCGTGAGTGAGGCGCCTTGAGAAATGACCGGCCAGATTTAAAGTCATCCGCAGAGGAACTCCATTCGTGAAAACATTTCTCTGCATTCCGAGTGCCTGAGCCCAGTGAAGGACTGCGCCGATACATTCACATCCTCGTGCAGGAACACCCGGCCTGGGAAATAAATGTTTGGGGAAAAAGATGAGGTGTTAAAGCTGTGATATATTCCCCTGCTTACCCGAACGCCTGTCCCGCAGCCACCGCGTCACCAGTTTGTTAGCCGCGCCAGCACCGCCCGCCGCGCCGTGACGGAAGTGTGTCGCGCTGGTGGGTGTCACCGCTGCCCGTGCTGGGAGGGCCGCGGCCACGCGCCTCAGGCCTGGGCCAAGACTAACATTTGGCTGCAGGGACTAATTTTATACATTTATGTCTGTCTTCCTGCCTGCTTGCCTACTCTCTCTCTCTCTCTCTCTCTCTCTCTCTCTCTCTCTCTCTCTCTCTCTCTCTCTCTCTCTCTCTCTCTCTCTCTCTCTCTCTCTCTCTCTCTCTCTCTCTCTCGTACGTACTTTTAATAGGCTACGAGGCTTTGTTTGCAGAGAGAGAGAGAGAGAGAGAGAGAGAGAGAGAGAGAGAGAGAGAGAGAGAGAGAGAGAGAGAGAGAGAGAGAGTTTCATCGTTTGTTGTTACCATAATTCATACTACCGGTATGTAAACAGAGGTCTACCACATGAGGGTCGCTCAGTGCCACGCGGCGCACTGGTGCTAGCCTGTCTGGGGCAAGGCGTCACCGGTAGCCAGCCAGCACAGGTGATGGCCGTCCACGATGGGAACCTTTTTACCTGTGTTTCCGGCCCCGTAATGGTTCCATGAAATCCCGAGCACTAAAAGTAATTACCGGGTCGTGAAGGCAGCTAAGCTCTTTTAATTTGGGACATTAGCGATTGACAATAGTTTCGCAGCGTAATATCGGGAAACGTTTTTACGCGGAGGCAATGAACTTTGTGGCGAATTTAAAGCAGCTTTTTTGTCACCTAAGCAGCGGGTAATGTTTAGCGAGGCAAGTGTTTGTTTTGAAATGTAAATAAATGCCGGTTTGTGGCAAATGCAGGAAGTGGAGACAAGTTAATGCTGTTTGGTGTGTATAAGAGTATTTATTTATATACTTATTTATTTATTTTGCCACGTAAGCAACGGTAATTTTCAGCGATGCAATGTTTGATTCTACGTGTAAATAAATGCGGGTTTCTGACAAATTTAGAAAGTGGAGACAAGTCAAGGCTGTTTGATGTGTGTATGTGTATTTATTTATTTATTTATGTGTTTATGTATTCTTTTATAGGGCGTGCTGTTCTGTTTCAAATGGTAAGGTTTGGGCTCCTTGCGACAGTATCATGATCAGCAACATTAACCCCCGTGCTCTTAAACGCCCCGCGCCTCAGTTCGCCTGTTTGAAAAGCCTCTCGTAGAAGTACCGGGGATTTTCATGAACTCTTTTACGTTCATAGTGATAGTTTGACACGACTTCCGCGTCTTGAATGGGAAAATCACCCTCGACAACCCGGTTATTCTTCTCTGTGGCCTTGAAGAATAGTCGTACGTTTAAGAATATGAACCTTAGTCTGTCTTATATAACACAGACACGGAACTTGACAATAAAACACATGCTAACCGGCTTGAATACACGGGACTGCCATTTTGAAAGACGTCTTGGGTCGCTAAGTCGCGTGATTGTGGAGTTTCTGCGCGTGAAATTCAATCTGTGAGAAGTGAAACATATGAGTCGGGTCACGGCGGCCCCCGTGCTGGTGCCGGCCAATAAATCTTTATCCTCACAACCCAGGCGGCGCGGCGAGGCGGGGCAGGTGGGAGGCGGGTCAGCAGAGTGGCAGCGCTTAGCTTTGCATGGCCTCGCCCCCGCCATGCCAGGCATATTAGGGCGGGCTGCATATGCCCAATCTCTCTACGGGTTTGTGGTCCCTGAGTGAAGACGCTCGGCTGTACCTTCGAAACTAACCACGCGGTGTTCTGGAAAATACCCTCATTGCAATTCCCACTCCAAATTATCCAAAATTACTACTATTAAACCTATCCTAATCTTACCTTACCTGACCTAACCTAACCTGATATGACATAAACCTGTGCTAATCTAACCTGAGGTAATCTAACCTAGTCTAACCTATGGTAACCTAACCCAACCTGAGCTAACCTAACCTGAGCTAACCGAACATAACCTAACGTAACCTTCCCTGTTCAAGAGTGGGCACCCCATATCATTAGGTATATAGGAAATACCCTAACCACTGCGTGCTCTGGAAAATACTCTCATTGTAATTCCCACTCAAAATTTCCTCATATGACTACAACGAAACCTAACATAAGCCATCCTAACCTAGCCTAACGCAACCAGCCCTGTTCAAGAGTGGGCGCCACATACCAGTAGAGATTGGGAATATGCGGGCTGACTGGCCGAGGGTCGACACTCAGATGAACGATAATTTGATCCGGGACTCACAAGTGTTGCTCGTTGCTGCCCTGACTGGGACGAGGCTTGGACATGATGGCTTGGTGCTGTGAGGGAGGGCCGCTACGGGAGCCAAAGTAGAAGGGGAGGAGGGAACCTGTCCTTCGTAATGGTTACTCTTTATGTTTAGTGAGCGTATCAGTGTTCGTTGAGGCAGTACACGGCTCAGCACGGCATGAGGCTGTACAAGGGAGGGGGACAGCTTGACAATATCCTCCATAATGATAACTTCTGCTGAGTGAGATTTTCAGTGTTATATGAGGCAGTACAAGATTTAGTTCTCTGTTAGGCAATATTTTAGGAGTAGCGTTTAGCGGGCTTTTTTTTTCTCTACACTTGTTTTATGCCTTTGAGCCGCTTCCTTTTCTTAAAAAAAAGATACAAGGTTTAGTTTTCTATTAGGCAGTGCAAGTAGTGCTCTATGAGGCAGTACGAGTTGTGATGTAGACTCAGCTCTCACACGTACTAACTTCTCCTTTGTATTGGATCGGTAATGATGTGAAATTTCTCTTCTTGGACCCACAAGCTCATGAACGATTGACCGTCTCGCCTCGCCCCGCCGCAGCGAGTTATGGCGTCTCGCCGAGGCCGCCCGCTGCCGATCATTGTTTATTTCTTTTGAGGTTGGAGTGATCCATCAATTCCCAGGAACACAACGGAGCTTTCTGTCTTTACTCTTGTTTTTACAGCAATGGGAGAAGCTCAAGAACAACAAAAACGGAAAACAAAAAGCCCGCTAAGCAATGTTCCAGCAATAAGAGGACAGGGCCCGTATTCCCAGACGCTTCCGCCTCTCACATCAACAAGTTCCAAAGGCCAAAAGAGATCAATCGCGTTCTAGTAGGTGTGTTCTTAGGTTCACGGTACAGAGGAAGGGTCAGAAAACTACCCTTGGAAAGGCCCACAACTCCTACGAAAGCCTTGTCAAATGTGTGTGCCTAAGCGCCGAAATGTTTAAGAATATGACCCCAGAACGAGTGGCCAGAAGAGAGGTCACTGTCAGTTGGAGAAGTGTCTTGATACCACCGTTGCCAGATTGTCGTACTCAGAGCATAGTATTTACCGGTTTCTGACGCCTAACTATTGCCAAGAAACATCAGGATCTAACTCTTTTAACGATAACTTTAAATGAGTTTCGTTATTGGAGCCCAGAAGACAGTTTTGGGGCAGGAAGTCGGGAAATATAAGCGGCTGAGTACGATAATCTGGCAACGTTGCTTGATACTCCCTTCACGTTCAAATTCAAGTCCAATGCAGGAGAAAATACAGACAGAGGGAGGCTATTCCAGAGTTAACCAGCGAAAAGGATGAAAAACTTGAGATGCTGCATGGTTAACTCTTGCATAAGGGATCCGGGCAGCACAGGGGTGAGCTAGAGTAGAAAGTCGTGAGTGTCGGCAGCTGCCTCTCACCGCGTCGTGCCTGTCAGTCGTGAGGTGCTTGGTTGGGGCAGGTCGTAGCAACACGCGCCTCGGCCAAACGTGACAGTGTATGTAACAGTTTCATAGCATTGGTTGTAATTAGTAGAAGAGAGAGAGAGAGAGAGAGAGAGAGTGTGTGTGTGCGTGCGTGCTTGTAGATATATATTTCCCCGCTATTCCGATAATTTTTGCCTCACGAATTTATGGACGTCCGCGGCGGGTCCTTAAATTTACGGTCCTTACAATGGGCGGGACACTGGATGGGTAATACTTCTCTCTTTATTAGGACCGCCGGCTGAGGGCGTGTTTGTGCGCCTTCTGTCTCTCCGCCCATCAGAGACTCAAGGGCTAATGCGATGGAGATGAGCACCGAGGCCACGCGCAGCAAGATCATATGCCCCTGACTGTACCGTACTTTTTTTTCTCTTTTTTGTCCACTCGTCTATACTCTCTTTTATGGGGCAGTGATTAGAGTTGGGGGGTTTTCTTGAGCTTCTTCCTTTACTATGAAAAAAATATGTTTACTTTTTTTTATCTGTGGTGGTTTGGGACATATTTATTGACCTTCTTTACTGAGTGTAGGAAGAACTTAACATTTTTCTATCTGTATACATCAGTTCCTCTCTCTATCTATCTATCCATCTCTTTGTCTGTCTCTATATATCGCTATTTCTCTCTCCCTCCACACATTAGCTTTATATACTTGACGTAGCGGAACATTAAGTGGTGGAAAGGTCTACAGAGGAAATCTTCAATCACTTCTTCGGCGTCTTTTTAGGTCCTTCCATTCTTGCATTCATCGCTACGGAAAACTCGAGGCCAGCGGGTGATCTTCAAAGCTCAGTTCGCGCCCCGTCCAAGCAGCAGGTCCCAATAGTCTAGTTTCCCTTGTGTCGCCTCTTCCTCACGAGCAAAGTAAATACCAGTCCGCGGGATGCACACAACTCTTCGTGCTGTGAGGAGGCTCGGGAATGGGTCGCGAGGGTGTTGCTTTCAGGAGAACCAGGAGGCGGTGAGGAGAGTTTGGAGGACACAGAACTTTGGGTTGGTGTTCTCAGACGCTTCCGTCTCTCACCTCTCACATCAACTATTTCCCAGGGCCGAAAAGGAGGTCAATCGGGTTCTAATGAGCGTTCTTTTAAGTTCATGGTACGGAAGAAGAGTCACACTACCACTACGGCCATTAAACTACCCGTAGAAATGCCCCAAACACCTACGAAAGCCTTGTCAACTATGTGTACTTGGGTTCATGGTACAGAAGAAGAGTCACACTACCACTACGGCCATTAAATTACCCCTAAAAATGCCCCAAACACCTACGAAAGCATTGTCAACTATGTGTACTTGGGTTCATGGTACAGAAGAAGAGTCACACTACCACTACGGGCTTAAACTACCCCTAAAAATGCCCCAAACACCTACGAAAGCCCTGTCAACTATGTGTACTTGGGCTCATGGTACAGAAGAAGAGTCACACTACCACTACGGGCCTTAAACTATCCCTAAAAATGCCCCAAACACCTACGAAAGCCCTGCCAACTATGTGTACTTGGGCGCCTAGAGGTTTGAGTATATGGGCCCTGGGTCTCTCGCTTTGAAGGTCGCTGTCTCCGAGGATGCGGCATTGACCAAGGAGGCGCCGAAGAAGTGACTGACGATTTCATTTGATGGTACCACTGAATGTTCCCCTGCGTCACATATATGAAGCTGATGTTCGGAGAGAGAAATGGATATAGAATGAGGGAAAAGAAGTGAGGTTCATCCTGCACTAGAAGAAAAGGGGTGATATATATATATATATATATATATATATATATATATATATATATATATATATATATATATATATATATATATATATATA
The DNA here is from genome assembly GCF_024679095.1 of Eriocheir sinensis. Classification (NCBI taxonomy): domain Eukaryota; kingdom Metazoa; phylum Arthropoda; class Malacostraca; order Decapoda; family Varunidae; genus Eriocheir; species Eriocheir sinensis. Next base: position 12,382,671 of record NC_066553.1, on the reverse strand, counting down.
TATATATATATATATATATATATATATATATATATATATATATATATGAAACTAATCTAAGGAGAGACAAAAAAAAAGGAAAGAAATAAAGATGGTGAAGTTCATCCTACAATAAGAAGAAAAGGTGAAAAAATAGATTATAAGCCACCGTAGCAAACAGAGAGACATTCCCTTTCGAATTTCCTGCCCATTGTTAAGTCTGGTGGGCAGAGTGAGAAAAAAATTATAGATAGAAAAAGAGAAGTTCGTCCTACACTCAATAAGAAAAAGTGAAAAATAAGTTTTAAGTCACCCTAGGAAGTAAACAGACACTCCCTTTCCAGTTTTGCGCCAGTTCTAAAGTCTGGTGGGTAGAGAGAAGCAAAATATAGCTAAAAAAAGTATAGTTCATCCTACTCTATAAGAAAAGGTCAAAAATAAGTTCTAAGTCACCGTAGGAAGTAAGTAGACATTCCCTTTCGAGTTTTCTGCCTGTCCTAAAGTCTCAAAGTCTCTCGTTCAGTCAGCCACAGTCACAGCCGCCTCAGGCCAGCCACCCATCCTGCACTCTAGAAAACAAAGGTGAAAGAAAGGTTCAAAGTCACCGTGGGAAGTTAAGACACATTCCCTTTCTGGTTTTCCGCCAGTTCTAAAGTTTCTCCTTCAGCCAGCCACTTCATCAGCCATCCAACCTGAAACAGTCATGAATTATTTAAATATAAGGTTTGAAAAATGTTATAAGTCACCGTAGGAAGTAAAGACACATTCCCTTTCTTGTTTTCCGCCAATTCTAAAGTTTCTCCTTCAGTCTGTCACTCCATCAGCCATCCAGCCTGAACCAGTCATGCATTCTTTAAATCTAAGGTGAAAAAAAGATTCTGAGTCACCGTAGAAAGTAAAGACACATTCCCTTTCTAGTTTTCCGATACCCTACGCCCCTGTCCACCCAGCAGTGAATGGGTACCAGGTATTAATCGGGGGTTTTGTCCCGTCTCCTGGGGTCTGTTCCCTTCTCCTATAATTCCTTCCCCCTCCTGTCTCTCTCCGGCATATGACCACAGATGTTGCGCCGACTAAACGAAACTTTCCAACTTTTTTCTAGTTTTCCGCCAATTCTAAAGTGTTGCCTTCAGTCAGCCACCGCCACGACGCCATCACCAGCACCATGCAACCAGCCAGAACCATGCAGTCACCCACCGCTGATCTTCACCGCCACACTCATCGATTTCTTTCCTTCCTACCTGCTGCTACCTCCACTACCTCCACCTCCACAGCCGCCGCCACCGCTACTACTGCCTCCCCCCTGCCTGCCACTTTCCGTTTTTCTTGCCCCGAGGCTTTGGTCATCACTCACCGCTGCACAACTCCGCGCACTCTTCGCCAAATTTTTTCTTTGCGGACCACTTTTCCCCGCGCGGCCCTTTCTCCCGAAGCCTAATGTGCCTCGTGACCACTCCAGCGGCTCATCCTATACGACCTACGTGTGGCCGGGTGTAAGAGTAGTGTGTAGTTTCTGTGCTGTGTGTGTTAAGGTTAGCTTCTGAGTCTGTACACGAGGTACACGGTTATACTCTTAAACACTTCGGCGCCCAAGCACACATATTTGACAAGGCTTTCCTAGGAGTTGTGGGCTTTTTCAGAAGTAGTTTTATGACCCTGGTGGTAGATTGACTCTTCTTCTGTATCATGAACCTAAAAAAACAGTCAATAAAATCCGATTGATTCCTTCTTTGACCAAAGAAAACAGCTTTGAAGGAAACGGGTCATTTTCCGGGTATAGATTTGCATGATAGTACGGTACATTCATTGGGTATATATAGTTTTGCATACGAGTATAGTACAGTCAACTTAAATAGTTATGCAGGACAAAAATTCAACGGGTATAGTCTTGAATGACACCCCCTTCGCTTGTTATAGATTTGCATACATAATACATTCATCTAGTATAGTTTTTCACGCCACACTCCATTCACCGGGGACAGTTTTGCATGGCACTACATTCACCGGGTACAGTTTTGCATGGCACTACATTCACCGGGTACAGTTTTGCATGGCACTACATTCACCGGGTACAGTTTTGCATGGCACTACATTCACCGGGTACAGTTTTGCATGGCACTACATTCAACGGGTACAGTTCTGCATGGCACTACATTCACCGGGTACAGTTTTGCATGGCACTACATTCAACGGGTACAGTTCTGCATGGCACTACATTCACCGGGTACAGTTCTGCATGGCACTACGTTCAACGGGTACAGTTCTGCATGGCACTACGTTCAACGGGTACAGTTCTGCATGGCACTACATTCAACGGGTACAGTTCTGCATGGCACTACGTTCAACGGGTACAGTTCTGCATGGCACTACATTCAACGGGTACAGTTCTGCATGGCACTACATTCAACGGGTACAGTTCTGCATGGCACTACATTCAACGGGTACAGTTCTGCATGGCACTACATTCACCGGGTACAGTTCTGCATGGCACTACATTCACCGGGTACAGTTCTGCATGGCACTACATTCACCGGGTACAGTTCTGCATGGCACTACATTCACCGGGTACAGTTTTGCATGGCACTACATTCACCGGGTACAGTTTTGCATGGCACTACATTCAACGGGTACAGTTCTGCATGGCACTACATTCACCGGGTACAGTTTTGCATGGCACTACATTCAACGGGTACAGTTCTGCATGGCACTACATTCACCGGGTACAGTTCTGCATGGCACTACATTCAACGGGTACAGTTCTGCATGGCACTACATTCAACGGGTACAGTTCTGCATGGCCACAGTCGACTGGTATTGGTTTGAATGACACTCCCCTCCCCAGGTATAGTTATTCACGCCACTCCCTTCCCCCGCCGTCACAAACACCACAGTATAACAACCGTGATCCCGAGGTACTCAGGCGAATGTCAACAGAGCCCCCTAACTGCCGGCTGCCACGCGTATCTCCGTTCCTTCAGCCAGACGAATGGAAGTGGATATGACCGGGTCAGGCCGCATTGTTTGTCCAGGGGTGTCGCCATCAGCGGGGCAGACGCGGCAGTTGTGAACGAGGCTTTGAGGGGAGGTTAGGTTAGGTGAGGAGAGGGGAGGGGGGGGAGGGGAGGGGAGTGAGTTGAGTTTAGGTTAAGTTAGGTTAGGTTAGATGAGGTGAGGAGAGGTTAGGTTAGGTGAAATAAGGATTAGGTTAAGTTAGGTTAGGTAAGGAGAGGTGAAGTTTGGTTAGACTAGGTGAGGTGAGGTGAGGTGAGGTGTGGTGGGAGGGAGTGTATTGTTATGAGGGCCGGTGAATGAGGGCGACACACACACACATACACACACACACACAGAAGAGAGAGAGAGAGAGAGAGAGAGTTGAATAAAAGTAAATATGGAGACTTGATAACAGGAGACAAACAAACCCTGTACAGAACAACGAAGTAAACACACACACACACACACACACACACACACACACACACACACACACACACACACACACACACAGAAATCACGGGCGTTACCTGATTCATTATTGCGTTGGCGGGATTCGAACCCGGATCTACGGTTTAGCATCTCCTTGTGTCTGGTTTTATTAGTCCATTTATTTTCATTTTTCCTCATTTTTTTATGTTTATGGATTTAATATTGTACGTCAGTCATTTGGGTTCATGTGGGTGGGTTCTAAGTCTATATATATATATACCAAGTCAAGTCACTCTACTTCAGAACTACGACCGGTACGCGCAGGAGGCGGTTTTGGGGCGGAGCAGCGGGATGACGTCACTTGGAGCCCCCCCAAAAATACCCGCCAGTTCAAGGGTGACTTAAGTTGGGGCCGTATGTGCACTCTGGATGTGCATTCTCGCCTCCTTTCACAGCGCGTTCAGGCAAGCTACTGACTAAAAAATATGTCTTTTTATTGTGCTATTGCGTGACTGTAATTTCAATGACTACAAACGGCGGTGTGGGGTGTGAGGGAGGGCATGTTGAAGTGATTGATTTAAATTAGTACGCCTTTCCTCGTTTTCTCTAAATCCCTGTTTCTACATTCTCTAGTTTGTCTCCAAGCAGTGTCACGCATAAACCACGCCTCGGCCGTGTCTCCTCCCACAAACCTGCGTATGACTTGACTTGGTATATATAGACTTAGGGTGGGTTGGGTTGATGCGAGAGGCGGAGGCGTCTGAGCACACCGACACACTGAGCCACACAAAAAGCTCCCTGCTACGTGCCGGCCGCAACGTTGCCATATTATCGTACTCAGGCTCTTATATTTGCTGATTTCCGAGCCAAAAACTGTCTCCTCCACCCCGATAACTAGATTCATTTGTAGTTATCATTGAAGTGGTTAGTTTTTGGTGTTTTTTTGCAATAGTCTTGGGTCAGAAACTGGTAAATACGATGTTCTGAGGACGATAATCAGGCAACGGTGGTGTCGGGATTGTCAGCCTGAGACGCGTTGCCTTGGAGCGCCTCGTCCCAGCCACCGACCCATTTTCTTAAACATTTCAGCGCCCAAGTACGCACATTTAACAAGGCTTTAGTAGGAGTCTTGAGCATTTACAGAGATAGTTTTATGACCCTGGTAGTAGTCTGACCCATTTTCTTAAACATTTCAGGGCCCAAGTACGCACATTTAACAATGCTTTAGTAGGAGTCTTGAGCATTTGCAGAGATAGTTTTATGACCCTGGTAGTAGTCTGGCCATTCTTCTGTGCCACTATGGTGAAAAAACACTCATGGAAACCTGATTAATCTCCTCTTTGGCCTTTAGAAATAGATGACGTGGGAGTTGGCAGCGTCTGGGAATACCGATCCAGCCTGCCTCGCCCATAGGCAAGAATTGGTTCACCAATAGAGTGGTAGATGAAAGGAACAGGCTTGGGAGCCATGTTGTGGGCGCCAACACCATAGATACATTCAAGAAGAGGTTAGATAAAGCCATGGATGGTGAGGTAAGGTGGGGTTGAGTGTATAGGAGCTGCCTTATATAGGCCAACCGGCCTCTTGCAGACTCCTTACGTTCTTATGTTCTTCTTATGTTCTCTCTTCCTCCAGCCCTCCCGTCACCACCTGCTTCTCTCTCTCTCTCTCTCTCTCTCTCTCTCTCTCTCTCTCTCTCTCTCTCTCTCTCTCTCTCTCTCTCTCTCTCTCTCTCTCTCTCTCTCTCTCTCTCTCTCTCCCCTCCTCTCTCTCTCTCTCTGTTAGCCTTACGTCACTATCTCCTGTCCTTTCATCTCTCCCTCTCTTCCTCCCTTTCTCCAACCCTTCCTCTACCACTTGCTTCTTTCCTTCCCTTCTCTTCCTCCTTTCTTCCTACCCTCCCTCCCTGCTTCTCTCCCTCCCTTCTCTCCCTTCTTCCCTTCCTCCAGCCCTCTCGTTACGACCTGCCTCTTTCCTTTCCTTCATTCGTCAACCCTTCCGTCACAATAACTTCTCTCCGTCCCTCCTCTCCCTCCTTCCTTTCCCTCCCTTCCTCCTTCTGTCCCCCCCTTCCCTCTCTTCCTCCTTTCCTCCGGCTCCCTCCTCCGTCTTCTCCGCCTCATTCTCCCTTGTCCTCGTGTCTCCGGAAGCCGCCTCCTCAAGAATCAGCCGCGCCATATTGAACCAACACGGAAAGCTCTTGTTTGTAAATGACGTCATCCTCCCGCTTGTGTGTGTGTGTGTGTGTGTGTGTGTGTGTGTGTGTGTGTGTTCCTAACGTTAATATTTTTACCCACAGCAGAATTTTCAGTTTTTCTTTATTAACGGGCGACATTTTTTACCTTCTTTATTCCCCGCCGCCAGAAAATATTATACTGACCTGCGGGATTAGAATGTTATGTATGCCTTCATTTTTTTAATATTTGGAAGCTACATTTATACATTTTCCTTATGGAGTGGCTATTTCTTTTAGTAGTCAGCGCTTGGGCTTGGGAAATACTGGTATGGGAATAGCATATAGTCGTGAATGCTGTAGTGGTAAACCTCTCCCTGAGCTCCTACAAGACACACAGCCTAAGCTCACGTTTTTGCCAGCGGACGGGATGAATGAATGAAGATGCTGGTTAACTCTTGCATAGTAAAGGGAAGTAGTAAACCTTTCCCTCACTAGTACAGCATCAAAGTACAGTAGTAAATAGTGTAATGGTTAGCCTCTTCCTCGGTTACTACAAGACACACACAGCCTAAGCTCACGTTTTTGCCAGCGGACGGGATGAATGAATGAAGATGCTGGTTAACTCTTGCATAGTATAGTGGAGTAGTAAACCTTTGCCTCACTAGTACAGCATCAAAGTACAGTAGTAAATAGTGTAATGGTTAGCCTCTTCCTCGGTTACTACAAGACGCACCACCGAAGCGCACGTTTTTACCAGCGAAAGGGATGAAAGAGTGAAGATGCTTTTAACGCTTGCATAGTAGATACAACTTGCCAAGGAGAGAGGGGGGGGAGAGAGGGAGAGGGAGAGGGGCCCTGCCTCCTCCATCGCTTCCTCCTCCTCCTCCTCCTCTTCCTATTCCTCCTCCTCCTCCTTGTCCGCTTTTATCGCCCGGTTAGTGGTAGCAGTAATGGTAGTTCTTTCCTCTTTCCTTCATGAATTCCATGCAGTTTTTCCATGCTGCATGGTTCTTTTTCCTTTCCTGCCAGCCTTGGCTGGAGGGATGGGGGGGTGGGGAGGAGCCTTCGCCTTTGCTGTCCTTCATCTTCCACCTTTGATTAAACAGCATCGTAAGGACCAGCAGGTCTGCTGTTGTTTGTTCTTCCTTTGTGTTTCTTTGTGTTCCTCCTCCTCTCTCTTCCTCTTCTTATGCTCACGGTCATTTCGTTACTTCTCTTCCATTCTCTAACTCTTCTTGTTCCACGCTACCCATGATCCACTCCTCCTCCTCCACTCTTTCTCTTCCTCCCTCCTCTTTTACTCACGGCTGTTTTCCTCACCTCTCTCCTGGTTTCCTCCCTTTTCTTTCCTTCCTCCCTTTCTTTCCTTCCAGTTCGTGTACACGCGCGCTCACAGTTTTTAGGGCAGGCGGCGTGCTTATGAAGGCTGTCAATTATGAGGAAGCCTGTGATCTCGAGTTAAAGAATGAGGAGCGGGAAAAGGGTAGGTAGAAAGAGGAGGAGGAGGAGGAGGAGAGGAGGAGGAGGAGGGGAAGAGAAATACAAAGCCTGCGTAGTAATAAAGAGGTTATCCTAGTTTAGCATTGAAGGATATTATACGGAGTTCCAATGTTTAAAAAGACGGAAAAGGTTCAAGGCAGCTGATAGACCACCGCTCCCCACGACACATTCCTTTCTCTCTCTCTCTCTCTCTCTCTCTCTCTCTCTCTCTCTCTCTCTCTCTCTCTCTCTCTCTCTCTCTCTCTCTCTCTCTCTCTCTCTCTCTCTCTCTCTCTCTCTCTCTCTCTCTCTCTCTCTCTCTCTCTCTCTCTCTCTCTCTCTCTCTCATTTATCCCTTCTTTTACCTTTGCTTTATTTTCTTCCATTTTCTTTTCTTTTTCTTTAAAGCCAATTCCCTCTCTCTCTTTCTGTCTATCTCTTTTTCTCTCCGTCTGTCTATATTATCTACTTACCTACTTACATATCTATCTATCTATCTATCTATCTATCTATCTATCTTGCCCCAATTTAAGGTTATTTTGCTAAGGACACGTCTAAGAAATCGGTAATGAGTAGCGTTTCGTCCACTTCGTTGTGCTTACTTCGCTGCGTGCTTGTAGTTCTCCGCGCGTGTCCTTATCTCGCGGACTGACTTCCCGGCGAGGCGGCATTATGCAAAATACTATGTTTACACTTCGGCTTTCCTGCGTTGTTTATGTGGGCGGGTGCGTGTGTGTGGTTTCTTGCGTATTTCCGGGTTCTCTCTGTTTTTTTCCTCCGTGTGTGTGTGTGTGTGTGGGTGGGGGGGGGGGTCAATGTGTGTGTGTGTGTGTGTGTGTGTGTGTGTGTGTGTGTGTGTGTGTGTGTGTGTGTCTCGGTTAATCTATTTGTGTCTGCCTCTATCTCTATCTTTCTCTCTGTTCTCCTCTCCTCTCCTCTCCTCTCTTCTCTTCTCTTCTCTTCTCTCTCTTCCTTCCTCTTCTCTCTCTCTCTCTCTCTCTCTCTCTCTCTCTCTCTCTCTCTCTCTCTCTCTCTCTCTCTCTCTCTCTCTCTCTCTCTCTCTCTCTCTCTCTCTCTCTCTCTCTCTCTCCCAATATAGTGAAAACAATGGATGATATTTTTCCGTACCCTAAAGGTGAAGCCGAAAAAGAAATTCTATTATTCAACACACACACACACACACACACACACACACACACACACACACACACACACACACACACACACACACGCCGCTTGTACGTATACGCTCCTCGTGAAAAATTTCCGGTGTCGTGGGGGTCGTTAGAAGCTGGAGTTGTGGCTGGCAGAAAGGAGCCCCATATAAATATTACGTGTTTTCTTCCTTCACCTCGTGGCCGCGCGCTGCATCGCCTTCCTTCGCCCTTTGTTAAGGGGTCACGCCGGGCCGCTGCCTTGCTTTACCACGCAGGAAACAAGCGCTGGGTCTTGAGTATAGAATGATACACTGATGGCAGCGCTTGGATATCCCTGTCTTGTGGGGTTTATTGTTTTTTACTTTTTCTTTTGTTTCGTCTTGCATTGCCTTCCTTCGCCCTTTGTCGAGGGTTCACCCCGTGCCGCTGCCTTGCTTTACTACGGAAGAAACAAGCGTTGTGTCTTCAGTGTGGGATGATACACTGGTGGCAGCGCTTGGATATCCATGTCTTGTGAGGTGTATTGGTTTTTACTTGTTCTTCTTTTTCGTCCTGGATCACCTCCCTGCACCCTTTGTTGAGGGTTCACGCCGGGCCGCTACCTTTCTTTACTACGGAGGAAACGAGCGCTGGGTCTTGAGTGCGGTATGGTATAATAGTGGTACCGTGGCAACGCTTGGATCCTTGTCCCGTGAGATGTACTACTGGTGTTGTGCTAATCTTCTGGGATGTATTATTTTCTTTAATTAAATCTGAAATCGTAATGGTGACTCTTGTAGTGGAATTCTTAAAAGCAGTGAAGAGAATCGTGTCAAACCGAGGACATGGGTTCGAGTCACACCGAAGGACGATGACAATTTTCAACCATCGCCAAGTGTCAAAAGATTACCTTCATGCTGGCCAGGTCCTCAGTCAACACTAGCTGCAGCGACTTCGTTCAAGTGGAGCACCGGGAGGCAGCATGGGCTAAACAAGTCATACATCACGGCAGCCACTTAAAATAACGCCTGCACCACTAACAGACTCCGGTCGTCCAAGAGGCCCCTCTAGAGTGCCTACCGGCGCTAATGGCAGCACCTAAAAAAATTGTGTTGAATACCTTTCCTATGGCTCTGGCTTGTGACCTAAGTCCAGCACGTGTTCTCAGTAACTGCTCTGCTTGTATTGGTGGTGGTGGTGGCGGTTACCCGTTCAAGGCAGTCGTGTTCGTGTGTAGTGTTGCGTCTTTATTTCCTCGTTGGATATGCGGCGAAACTCCATTTTAGTGACGAATCAAACCTGTCACCCTTTTCGTAGCGGTACATAAAGTTTTGGTATTGGAAGTGATGGCAATGTGGTCGTATTGGCATCAAGGGCAAGCAATTCATTCCCCGGCTTGATCTGTGACATTCCTCGTGCCCCGTGTGGCTGGGATGCTGTCAGGCTCTGGAGATGCCTCGTCTCTGGGGTGTCGGTGATCCATAAACCTTTGATCTCCGCGACGCGTACCGGTGAAGGCTACAGAGACATTGCATACCGAGATCAGAGGCCGAGATGTCCCAGGGAGTCATCTGTGCCTCCCCGCTCCCCCTCCCTCTCTCCTTCTCCCCTCTTCATCGTTGTAATTCCTTTTCTGTCTTCGGTAGATATGCAAAACCGTCACTTTTCATCCTTTTGGTTAATTTTCAGTCTCCTGTATTTTATATTTCAATTTATATCCATTTCTCTCCCTCTCCTTCATCCTTTTAATTCCTTTTCAGTTTTCAGTGTCTAATAATTCTACTGATAGGCATTGCTGTTCCTCTTATATTTCTCTTGATATGCATTACCGTCATTCCCTTTCATCTCTCATCTCTTCATCTTTCATCTCTTCATTGTCTTATATTTCTTCTGATATTTATTAATGTCCCTCTTTTTCATCTTTTTAATTCGCTTTCTGTCCTCATTATCTCAAGTTTCAAGTGATATTCATTAAACCTCTCTTCTCCATCCTCTTGATTCCTTTTAGTCTTCAGTATTTTCTATTACTCTGATATTATTGTTCCTTTCTTTTATCTTTGTATTCCTTTTCAGTGCTCGGCTTATTTTTCAACTGGTATATCCATGGTTGTTCCTCGTCTTCAACCTTTTAATCCCTTCTCAGTCTTCATTGTCTTATATTTCTCATGATGTCATTACGGATCTTGCTGTGTACAAGCATAACATTGCAACGTTTTTTATTTATTTTTTCAACTGGATTTCAGTTTTTCGATTCGAAGTTTATTTTTTCAACTTCGTAGCTAATGATCTAATATTCATTCCCCGAAAAAGAAGAGAAAAAAAATTGTTGTAAAATGAAAATGCTTATTCTCATCTGTTTCACGGCAATGGAAATTAATGTTACGAACTCAAATAAAGAACAGACACTTGTAGATTTATTTTTTTAGAGTAAACAACTCAAGGACAAAAATAATTGAGAAAAATAAAAAGCCCGCCAATGACTACCCCTTTAAAAGAGAGTATAGATGATGGATTATAATATAGTCACGAAATGATAAACTTGTTTCGAGTAAGGCTACAAATTTTCATATAAAAACCGAAGTTAAGAAGTAAGAACCACCAATATTTATACGAAAACACGAATTTCAGAAGTAGGAGAGGAGGACAAATTTCCCCGTGCAGTATCAGGATGAACGAGGAATATATTTAAGTCCCGCGTTCTGAAGATAAATTGGAGGTAATGAGTTTGCACGCCTTGACTGACTACGCGCCGCGGCTGCTGAGGCTGAGCAGGATAAACACACCGCGCCGAGGGGCACCCAGGACGCGGCGGCGGCGGCGGGGAAGAGACGCGTGTTCTTGTGTGTGTGTGTGTGTGTGTGTGTGTGTGTGTGTGTGCCAATGAAGATGATGTGAGGAATTGTAATGATGGAAATAAATGGGACTTTTCTTCTTATTATTATTATTCTTACTCTTATTCTTATTTTATTTTAGCTATTGTTATTGTTGTTGTTCTTCATTTTCTTTTTCTTATTCTTCCTCTTCTTCTCTTTCTTCTTTTTTTTTCTTCATCTGCTTCCGTTGCTTTTTCTTTGTCGTCTTTTTTTCCTTCTTCTTCTTCTTCTTCTTCTTCTTCTTCTTCTTCCACATCTTCATCATATTCTTCTTCTCTTCATTTAACGTCCTTATTATCTCTCATGGGGCTGGACGGGTTGATGGGACGAAGAGAGTTACGTTCAGTGGGTACACTGGGTAGATATGGCACTTAAAAAGGGACGGTAAAGGCATGTAAAAAGGGCGTACACAGGGTTAGTATATATAGGATGCGGTAACTAAGAGGCTTGAGTGTGGGCGCTGTGCATAAACTGAGTACTTGTAGAGATGAAAAGCGTCTTGCTCAGTAGGTAGATATGGCACTTAGAAGGGGACGGTTAAGGTACGTAAAAAGGGCGTACACGGTGTTAGTAGATGTACGATGAGGTAACTGAGAGGCTTGAGTATGCATAGACGCCGTGCATAAATTTGTTGGGACTCTTGGCACGAGGTGTGAGGGAAAGGAGTAAGGTCGGTGTTGTCAGACGCTTCCACCCCACATGTCAACTACTTACAAAGGCAAAAAGGAGATCAGTCTGGTTATAATGGGTGTTTTCTAAGGTTCATGGTACAGAGGAAGGGTCAAACTACTACCAGGGTCATAAAACTACCCCTGGATATGCCCAGTGCTCCTACGAAAGGCTAATCAAATTAGATTTTTGAGGGTTTTCAGTACAATGGAAGGGTCAGACTACCACCAGGGTCATAAATCTATCCCTGAATATCCCCAAAACTCCTTTGAAAGGCTAATTTGGGGGGTTCACAGTACAGAAGAAGGGTCAAACTACCACCAGGGTCATAAAACTACCCCCGTTAATGCCCCAAACTCCTACAAAAGCCTAGTCAAATGAGTGTTTTTAGGTTCAAGATACAGAGGAAGGGTCAAACTACCACCAGGGTCATAAAAGTACCCCTGGAAATGACCAAAACTCCTACAAAAGCCTAGTCAAAGGAGTGTTTTTAGGTTCAAGATACAGGAGGGTCAAACTACGACCAGGGTCATAAAACTATTCCTGGAAATGCCCAAAACTCCTACGAAAGCCTTGTCAAATAGATGTGCTTGGGCGCCGAAACGTTTCAGAATACGGAATTATGTGTGTGCAAGCTCCTGTCTTTCCTGAGCGAGGCGTTGGCTGCGTCGTTGCTGGGCAGAGGCTTGGCGAGTGTTACCGAGGGTCTGGGCTGCCCGCACGTGGTATTTCTGGCTGTCATGGCTGGGTGTGGCGGGCAGGGAGGGGCGGCCAGTTTGGGATGCAACGTAGCCAGAAGAGGAGTTAGAGTGCTATATATGCAGCAGTGCTGGGCACTTGCGGTACTTTTTGCGGTACTGCGGTTCTACCGCACTACCAAACCGGTACCGCAGTACCGCAGAGGATTGCTGAAAGTACCGGAGTACCGGTACCGCGTTCAAATTTCCTGCGGTTCTTTTCGCGGTACTAGCAAACACTTTCAAGAAAAATAGTGATGATAATAATTAATGAATAAATAAATATGTAAATAAAAATAAACAATACCACTGTTTGAGGGGGGGGTGGGGGGCACATGACCCACCAGACAGACAGACAGTCGGACATACGCACATATACCGTGGGAAAGAGGGGAGGCACTTTCACTGAAAAGGATAGGTACGTATTGTTAATTAAAAGGATGTGATTTTTCATCGGAGGGAGGTTGGAACCAAGATTTTTACACCTACGTTTTGCTAGGAGGAACCATACTTGCTTCTAAAATTGATCAACACCTCATAACTCCTATAGTACGTTAAATCAATTCATCTTTAGTTGCGTGCGCGCCGATTATCTCGCTATAACTGGCAACAGAGAAAGAAGGGGGAGTTTTTATGACCCTGGTGGTAATTTGACCCTTCCTCTATACCACGAACTTAAGAAACACACATCTGACAAGGCTTTCGTAGGAGTTCAGGGCATTTCCAGGGGTAGTTCGATGACCCTGGTGGTAATTTGACCTTTCTTCTGTACCATGAACTTAAAGAAACACTCATTTGACAAGGCTTTCGTGGGAGTTGAGGGCATTTCCAGGGGTATTGTTTTATCATCCTGGTGGTAGTCTGACCCTTCTTCTGTACCATGAACCTAAAGAAACACTCATTTGACAAGGCTTTCGTGGGAGCTGAGGGCATTTCCAGGGGTATTGTTTTATCATCCTGGTGGTAGTCTGACCCTTCTTCTGTACCATGAACCTAAAGAAACACTCATTTGACAAGGCTTTCGTGGGAGTTGAGGGCATTTCCAGGGGTATTGTTTTATCCTGGTGGTAGTCTGACCCTTTTTCTGCACCATGAACCTAAAGAAACACTCATTTGACAAGGCTTTCGTGGGAGCTGTGGGCATTTCGAAATGTTGTTTTATGACCCTGGTGGTAGTTTGACCCTTCTTCTGTACCATGACCCTAAAAAAACACTCCTTAGAAATTTAGAACCCGACTGATTTCCTTTTTCGCCTTTGGAAATCGTTGATGTTAGAGGTGGAAGCGTCTGGCAATACCGACCTGAGGCTGCCGCTGTGTGTGCGTGTGTGTGTGTGTGTGTCCCGCTATGGCCCACACCAGCTACATATTACTTGCCTCCCTCTGCACTACATGTTGAGTCTATCCTATTTCCCGTCCACCTCTGTCCACTAGACTTTTCGTACTGTGACACATTTTCTGATTAAACATTACCCTCCCTGGTGTGCTATTTGGCTGCCTTTTGATCGTACTAAGAGTGGGGCGTCAATTGTTCCCGGTCCGTGATTAATATTGTCCGCTTCCCGTTTTCTTTCCGTTTAACAGTTAGTAGAATTTGCCTCCTTTCGTCGGTAGTTCCATAGACATTTTGTAATATATTTTTGTTTTGTTTTTCTTCTGTTTCTGGACTATTAATCACGTTTTTTTTTTTTTCATTTCCCTCTTTGTTTTCTTGCACTTTAACAGTTAATAGAATTTGTCTCCTGTCGTCGGTAGTTCTATAGACATTTGTGATTTATTGCCGTGTTTTTTTGCTCCGTTTTCTGGGCTATTAATCACGAGTTTTTTTTCCTTTCTCTTTTCGTTTTCTTGTACTTTAACAGTTAACATAATTTGCCTCTCGTCGTAGGTCGTTCTGTAGACATTTGTAATATATTTGTTTTGTTTTTTCTCTTATCGGGTGCCTTTTCGTACTAATCTCATTTTCTTCGACACTTAATATTATTTTCCACTAACAGTTTCCTTCCTGGCAGTCACTCGCTCGTGCCGTGGACATTTATAACTTTTTCTGTAATCTTTTTTTCGATACTTTATTATTTCCACTTCAGTAATTTCCTTCCTGGCAGTCACTCGCTCGTGCTGCTAACATATATAACTTTTTTCCCGTGTGAAAGAAGTTTTCTCGTGTGTTCAAACTTGATTCGGGTACACTTCCTAACACACTCGAGGCCGGCCCTGCTGATGCCTCGGTCCCCGCCTTCCACGCCCCCTCGCCGCCACCAACGCTCTTTGGGTCATGTTCTTAAACCTTTCGTTGCCCAAGCACATACATTTGACAAGGCTTTCGTGGGATTTGTGGGCATTTCCAGGGATAGTTTTATGACCCTGGTGGTAGTCTGACAAAGTTTCTGCACCATGAGCGTGAGGAAGCACTCTTTTTTGGCCTCTTTAGATATGCTTTATGTTAAGGAAGGGAACGTTTAAGAATACCGATCATATTACCAAGCCTTTCGGAGCACAAGCACATTTTTTTTTTTACGTCGCGGCCTATAGCGCCGGTAGGCTTCTTCCCGGTGGGGCCTGATGTTTGGCCCAAGGCTTCTTCCCGGTGGGACCTGATGGTCGGCCCAGCCCGTTCTGGCGAAGGCGAGTGTTTATAGTGGCGCCATCTTGCATTGGCTCATGCTGCCCTCCCGGAGCTCATCTTTAATCCTAGAATCTAGAGTCCGGGTTGATAGGCGGTCTTCTGGACAGCATGTGGGTAGTTTTAAGCCACTCGGCGGAGGCTGAAAAATCCCAACTTGGTGGCACCGGGCGGGGATTGAACTCGCGTCCTCCTGAACGCGGTGCTGTTACTCTGTCGACTCAGCCACCGCCTCCCCTGCAAACAACATTTAACAAGGCTTTCGTAGGATTTGTGGGCATTTCTATGGGTAGTTGTATGACTGGTGGAAGTTTGAAAATGTTCCTACGCCGTGAAATTAAAGAAACATTCATGGGGGACGCGTTTGACCTCATTTTTGGATTTTTAGAAGTGATTGATGGAAGGGAAGGGAGCGTCTAAGAACACCATCCCTCTATCTATCTCGCCCCGTCCTTAGCCTCAGCCGCTGCCCCCTCCCCTCCCCTGCAACGCTTCTCTCTCGTTCGCTAATATTTAGATGATCACTTCGAAATTTCTTCTACAGTCGAAGCCACATGTCAACCAGTTTTACATCCAATCTATACCACCTTTTCCTCTTCCTCCTCCTTCACTTCCTCCTCCTCCTCTTCCTCCTCCTCCTCCGCCTCGTCTTTTTTATTTTCTTCTTCTTCTTCTTCTTCTTCTTCTTCTTCTTCTTCTTCTTCTTTATCTTCTTGTTTTTCTTCCTCCTCCTCCTCCAACTCCTCCTTCTCTTTTTCTCTTTTTCTTGTTTTTCCTCCTCCTCCTCCTCGTCCACCCCAAAGCATGGCTACCCCTTCGAGGTTTCCGCGCGGCCTCGGACTGATGTGCAGCGAAGGAGTGGCGGGAGGAAACAAGGTGACTCTTCAGACCGTCTCCCTCTACACTTCAACTGGCAGTAGGGGAGGCGGTGGCCGAGTGGTTAGCGTGCGGGCGTGGTGTCCCCTTCTTAGTCAGCCGTTATTGATGTATTGCTGCTGCTGCACAGACAAAATAATAATAATAAAATAAAGAAATGGGTGAATTAATAGATAAATAATCATTGTGTTATTTACTCGCCTCGAAAAATATATTATGTTATGAAAAATATATATCCAAAGGGTGATAATAAATAGAGAAAATATAAATGCGTGAAAGTAATGCTAGAAAGAGACGAAATAACAACATCCCGTAATTTCAAACCTTAGCAAGAATATTTAAACACACATTTCATATATAACATTCGATTTGATGAACTTTAAAATCACACAGGTCCATATTCATCAACGCCTCGGGCTGCCATTACGACTATTGCCCAAGGCCACGGAGAAGATTAACCGGGTTTTTATGAGTGTTTTTTTTCCGGTTCGTGGTTCTGAAGTCATGTAAAACTATCACCGGGATCACAAAGCAGTTCGTGAAAGGTCCGTCAGCTTCTACGGGAGGCTTTTCAAACAGGCGAACTGAGTGAGGCGCCGACACGTTAAGAATGCGAGAGGAAAGTTTCAAGACGCCTCGCCACCCGAAACTGACCTCTCTTGACCTCTCGTTCTTTTATCTTTTTTCCCGGAGCAGCGTTTAGCAGGCTCTCTTGTTTATGTTTTTTTTTTTTTTGCCCCTGAGCTGCCTCCCTTCCCGGCAAAATAATTTGATGACTCATGTGATCGGAACCGAAAAATACGTGTGCGCGCCGCAAACATATAAACGAACAAAAAGCAGCCAGTCATGTCCGCGGCGCCTGGCTTTGATTTGACACGTGGCGGCGAGCGTGGTGACAGCCTTGAGTGGCGTCGCGTGGCTCGCTGCTGCTCCCGGCACTAACGTCAGCAAGATGCGATCACCGCCGTCTTTGCAGCTCTACCAGGGGAGCACCAAGACACCTCTCCACCCGATTGTCGGCTACTCTGTCAACTATTTGCGGGGTTGACTACAGCGGACTTTTTTTTTTTTTTTTTTTAATCTTTATTTCGCCCTTGAACTGCGGATTGATGCATTTGGTATCAAGTGTCTGCGGAGAATCACGGGATATCGCTGGAATGACATTGTGTCAAACCGGCAATCATTTCGTAAGACTGATTTGAGGCCTGTTACCTGCAGAGTGCGTGGACACCAACTCCAGCACGGTACCCAGAAGTCAATCTTTATCACTGGGTTGTTTTTGTAAGAGTTAACCCCGAGTGGAGGAGGCCGAGGGGACGCCCACATAGTTTGTGGGTTGAGCAAATCAACAGATCCTGCCGGGAGGTACTTGGGACGGGAAGAGAGCTACACGGGACCTGCCCGGAGGAACCCGCAGGTTTGACGTCGCAGGGTGGGCGTGGCGACGCGCCCCCGGCTTATGCCCCAATTGACTGACTGATTATGCTCCCTCTTTTACTGTAAAAACATTAATATTCATGTACCTCATCTCCTCATGGACTTGATACTTAAAATCTTATGATTGGCTGTGAATGTTGCCCCTGCCTGCGTCAGACTCCATAAATAGCGTTACTTTGTGCACCCGTGATTCTTGTATTCTGCCTGCGTCACAAAGGTTTGTACTCTGTCATGATTCTTGTGCCCTGCCTCCTCTGATATGATTCTTGTACCCTGCGTGCTCTGGTATGATTCTTGTAACCCTCCTATTCTGTCATGATTCTTTCATCCTTGCTACATCACACACGTTTTCATTCTCCTTTTCTGGCCATCCCTCGACAGACTGGCTTTTCAATAACAATTATTCAGAAGACCAAGATCGCCCTAAGACATATCGAAGCCCAGTCTTGGTTTCTGTTTCTCAATATTTCCGAGGAAGGTTCACCAAGACTTGGCTGCGAGCATGTGTCGGCTTTGCCTCAAGAAACGCGGTGCTCCTCGGCGTCTAGCGTGACTCTGGACGATCAAAGGACGCCTGTAGTTTGCCTAACGCGGCCACTTTCCGTCCATTTAAGGGCCACGAGGAACACGGCTCTGCTCTCCGGTGTCTAGCGTGACTCTGGACGATCAAAGGACGCCTGTAGTTAGCTTGACGCGGCCGGCCACCTTCCTCCCTTTTAAGACTAAGCAAATGTTTTACCTCGGGCGAAGGTTGGGGGTCAGAGCGCGTCATTAAGATCATTGCCTCGCCCCTCGCCCTATCCCCTCGACCCTCGACCCTCACCGCCACTCGCCCATTAAAGACCCAATTACTGCCTCCCCCCTCTGATAGATTAATAGAAATATATGAAATAGTAAATTGATGGCAAGATAGATAGAAAGATTCGAATATCGAGGAAGGTATAGATAGATGAATGTAGGTAGATAAATTACACACACATACACACACACACACACACACACACACACACACACACACACACACACACACACACACACAGAGAGAGAAGGAAAAAGGAAAAGTGAGAAAAAGAGGAGGAAGCAAGAAAGGGAGGAATAGGATGAGAAAAGAAGTAGAGCAGGCTGGATTGAGAGAGGGAGTGAGAGGGTAGGAGGGTCAATCACACACACACACACACACACACACACACACACACACACACACACACACACACACACACACACACACACACACACACAAACACACACACACACACACACACACACACACACACACACACACACACACACACACACACACACACAGTGCCACTCCCCCTCAACACACACACACACACACACACACACACACACACACACACACACACACACACACACACACATACACACACACAAGCAAGTACCCCTGCACACACACACACACACACACACACACACACACACACACACACACACACACACACACACACACACACACACACACACACACACACACACACACACACACACACACACACACACACACACACACACACACACACACACACAGGCTGGTGTTTGCCCGCCGTGCTGCAGCCTACGATATTGTCGTCATTGTTAGCTTTGCACTTTGTTCGTTCAACGTGTGCATTTATTTTTATTTTTATTATTATTATTGCTGTTGTTATTTTTCTCTCGGTGTTCTTTGTTGGCATTCATTTTAGGTTTGTTTTTATTTTGTTGGCTTTGTTGTTGTTGTCGTTGGTGGTGGTGGTGGTGGTGGTGGTGGTTATGATGATGGTGGTAGTTTGTTTTCTTCTTTTC
Organism: Eriocheir sinensis; assembly: GCF_024679095.1. NCBI lineage: Eukaryota > Metazoa > Arthropoda > Malacostraca > Decapoda > Varunidae > Eriocheir > Eriocheir sinensis. Next base: position 12,363,461 of record NC_066553.1, on the reverse strand, counting down.
CTTGTTTTTCTTCTTCTTTCTCTTCCTTGTTCTTGTTCTTGTTGTTCTTGTTTTTGTTCTCGTTTTTGTACTTGTTTTCCTTCTTCCATTTGTATTTTTCCTTCGTTTTCTTCTTTTTATTTTTTGTTTCTTTTCTTTATATTTTCTTTTATCACCTCACTTCTCATCTTCTTGCTTACGTTTACGGCTCCCCGTTCTGCGTCATCATAACACACACACACACACACACACACACACACACACACAAGGCTTTTTCTCCCCGTGTTTGCCGTCCTTTCTTGCGTGTAAGTCGTGTGTGTTTGTCGAGGCGCGGCGCTGTGTGTTCTGCTTGTGCTCGCGGCCCGCTCAAGTGGCCGCGAGGAGGTGGTGGTGGTGATTGTGGTGATGTGTGGTGAAGTGTGTTTTAGTAGTGGTTTTATTGTACTGGTGATGATGGGAAACATTTGAAACATTTGAAACATTTTATTATCCCTTTATACAATTATGTATTTACAATAATTTTGTAGTGCAGGGAGCCCATTTAAAGCTGGGAGCTTTTTGGGCAGTAGTGGAAACTTAGGTGCCGGATTTAATCAATAGTGCAAATATATATACATATATATATATATATATATATATATATATATATATATATATATATATATATATATATATATATATATATATATATATATATATATATATATATATACATATAGTGGGGCTGATATGTGAAAAAGATGTTCACATCTGGCAGGAAGCATGAAAATTGGTATATAAGGGTTTTAGGGTATGCCAAGTCTGATTAGATCTGGTGCCAATTGATTGGAGCAACGGAACCTGCTCAAATATGCAAATTAATGCGGCCATTGCCGAAATATCTATTTTCTGCCATATCTCGGCGAATACTACAGATAATCGCACAAATGAGGTGTCTATACCCATGTTTTGATGGTCACAGATCACTATAAAACTATTGTTTGGATGATTGAATGTGTATGTGCTATGCTAATATGAAAATTAGTGTCACCATTAATGAAAATCTATTTCCTACTCATTAAATATGGTACTATGTCTCAAAATATTGCTAGTGTAAATGCCAGTTGAGATAATATGTGTAAGGTATGGACCGTTATTGATGTAGCATAAACTTTTTATTTCACAAACAATGCAACGCAAATCAAACCACTGTCATATGAATATACGATCCTCCCACCATACACCGGTTACTGTCCCATGGCAAGTCCAATGTCCATTCAACATGTTCAATGTCTAATACACTGTCCGCCACATGCACACAACTGTGTACAGGGCAAGTTTGATTTATAACACTTGCACCTGCCCGTGCAGTTACTTTTGCAGGCACATTTGACAAGTTCGCGACACACCAGGAATAAGTGGACCTTCGAGTTCCAGGGGTAGAGGCTTTTCATTGTGGTATGTAGCTGGGTTCACAGTGGTGTATGTCTCAGGAAGTGTGTTGATTGATTTAGCTCTCTTTGTATCGGTCTCTTCTGTAGCATGATCACGAGCAACTCCGCTGTTTGAGGTGGAACAGTGTTGCGTCAGAGATATTGCTGTTCCGTGGAAAGATGAGAGGGCTGAAGTTGATGATGGATCATGGTCAATATTGTCCAGGTTGCCAGTGGTGAACAATCCAGTACGAAGTGATCTTGGACAAACAACGCCATCTTTTTCAAATGTCTGTATTGCATCATTTCCAAGATCAGTTGACAGCTGCATGACACGATCATAAGACACTGACAGTCCTCTACTGAATAATTCATCAACTATTTGTCTTTTGCGTGTTTTTGCATGGATCAACAACCCCAGGTAAAGCGGTAGTGCGGTTTCTCTGTCTGTGTTATGACGTATTCCTGTTGTGTCTGTACGACTTCTCTTCATCGAGTTGAAAACTAGTAGTTGAGTCAAGGATGAGACTACACTCCTTACATCGTTACAGTTGTCATGCTGGTTCTGAATGGTTGTTCCACCCAGTATCATTTGCACCAGTGCCACAAGCGACTGGGGTAGCATGTCATACTGATCATCGTCAAGTGATCCTTGGAAATGATACTTTGTCTGGAAGATCTGTTTCCGTACTATTTGTGCTGCTCTCATGAGCACAATGGCATCATTGTCAGAGTCTTCTTTGTGAGCAAGTAGTAAAGCATCACCCAGGTCTTTCTTAAATGTAAGGATGACTTCATACTTGCTTTTGTTTGCTTCTATGTGGGGCATATTCAGTAGAAGTTTTCTTTAAGTCTAGTTGGGTTTACTCTGCTTGATAGATCAGCACCGAGCTGCTCAAGACGCTGAGTGTATAACTTTACCAACTCTGACAGTTTGAATATACTACCAACAGGATGCTCACATTGTTGACGATCTTCCATGTACGACATCAGCTCTGCAAGAGCGACAGACTCTGGTTTTAAATCATCAATGCTTGGACTATCAGCCTTCCTAGACAGTGATCTATAACGTGTGTGGAGCGCCGTCAAACACTTCTTGTGGTAGACAGCGTCTAGTGCTGTCAAATCTCCACAGGACATCTTGGCGAGCAGTTTTGTGTCTCTGAGTTCAGTCGCCATTGTGCGTACATTCTTGTCCAAGTCAGGTGTTGCAGCTTTGTGGATGTTGCGGTCTGTCATGTCTACCTTTTCGTCACAAAAGAAACAGACACAGTCGATCCTGTGATCAAAGTTTGCTTGTGAAAAGTTGGACCTCAGCCTCGATTTCACTGGTGTGGTTGGTGGTTCATCTTGTTGGGCTTCTTTGCGTTTCCTTGCTCGATCAATCCGGGTTTTGCTGCAAAGGAGCCAACATGGTTTGTGCCACTTTGCATGATTGGTCATGAGAGTTGATTCAATCCCAGATCCATCGTTCAACCTGGACAGTTTTATGTGCGTTGGTAGCGCATCGAGGCAGTGAAGTTCTTCCAGGTTTTCAGCTAAGGACTTATAGCCTGTTGGGGTTCCACGACTTGTTGAGTTATATGGGTCTGTCAAATGGACCGTGGATTTTTTCTGACACAGAATGCATAGGGACCAATCCGTGGAATGTTCTTCCGTGGCTTGATCACAGCCTAATTTCACCTTCTTCGACATATTGTTGGGTTATTCTACAGCTGATTGTCCACTTGGGTTAAGCACAGGAACCATTACCACCTCATATACCTCTTCCACCACACACACCTGAAACAAAACGATACATGCATTAGAAGGCTGTATCAATTGGTGTATAAAGCAGGACTACATGAAAGTGGAAGAGTAGGCTGCTGTGTATCGTGTAGCTGAAATCAGTCTGTTAATTCAAACGTTGTCTGCATTAGTAAGTATATCTGAGCACCAATCATTCAGTGTGTGATCACCATGTTATATTATATATAATGCCTGTAAATTAAACGACTGAAACGTAAGTGGAATCAGTTGTATATTTGAATCAACACAGACAGCAATGAATTGGATGTGATTGCGGGTTTTGTCCTTGGAAAAGAACATTGTTCAAAACAAGCATACCAGGTTGACGGTCCTGTGATGGTGAAATATATCGGACAAAAATGAAAGCCATACAACGTTTTAGAGGCATGTGTACCCTCTTGTCAGTAATGTATGCTGCTAAATGATATCTGTAACCAGAATAAGATGACAGATCTAGAAGCAACTGCAGCTACGTCATAGAAACAGTCGGAAATCGATACAAAGTGGAAAAAGACCCCCTTCACCCAAAAGCTCAAATTTGAGCAGGTTACTTTGATCCAATCAAATGGCACCAGATCTAGTCGGAATCAGCATACATTTAAACCTTAATATAGCAATTTTCATGCTTCCTGCCAGATGCGAACATCTTTCTTGATATTTGTCACATATCAGCCCCACTAATATATATATATATATATATATATATATATATATATATATATATATATATATATATATATATATATATATATATATATATATATATATATATATATAAATATATATATATATATATATATATATATATATATATATATATATATATATATATATATATATATATATATATATATATATATATATATATATATATATATATATATATATATATATATATATATATATTACATAATATATATATATATATATATATATATATATATATATATATATATATATATATCTCTATATATATATATATATATATATATATATACATATATATACACATACAAACATATAATATATGACAAAAGTAAAATGATGATAATAATGATAATAATAATAATAATAATAATAATAATAATAATAATAATAATAATAATAATAATAATAATAATAATAATAATAGTTATAGTAATAATAATAATGATTAACATTGTGATAATTATAAAGTAATAGTAGTGTAAATGATAATTAAAGTGATAATATTCACACTATCATTAGTACAAAAATTGTAATTGATTTATAAAAATAATATGGTAGTACTGTAAATGATAATGTAAGATTCTATCCCTCTCTCTGTTCCTTCATCTCCAGTTTCCTTTCTGGCCGTTCTATCTCTGCGGTGGTAGACAGTCACTGCTCTTCCACTAAACCTATCAACAGTGGCGTTCCACAGGGCTCTGTCCTATCACCCACTCTCTTCCTGTTATTCATCAATGATCTTCTTTCCATAACAAACTGTCCTGTCCACTCGTACGCCGACGACTCCACTCTGCATTATTCAACTTCTTTCAATAGAAGACCATCAAAACAGGAAGTACACGACTCCAGACTGGAGGCTGCAGAACGCTTAACCTCAGACCTTGCTATCATTTCCGATTGGGGCAGAAGGAACCTTGTGTCCTTCAATGCCTCAAAAACTCAATTTCTCCACCTATCAACTCGAAACAATCTTCCAAACACCTATCCCCTATTCTTCGACAACACTCAGCTGTCACCTTCTTCAACACTAAACATCCTCGGTCTATCCTTAACTCAAAATCTCAACTGGAAACTTCACATCTCTCGCTAAATCAGCTTCCTCGAGGTTGGGCGTTCTGTATCGTCTCCGCCAGTTCTTCTCCCCCGCGCAGTTGCTATCCATATACAGGGGCCTTGTCCGCCCTCGTATGGAGTATGCATCTCACGTGTGGGGGGGCTCCACCCACACAGCTCTTCTGGACAGAGTGGAGTCTAAGGCTCTTCGTCTCATCAGCTCTCCTCCTCCTACTGATAGTCTTCTACCTCTTAAATTCCGCCGCGATGTTGCCTCTCTTTCTATCTTCTATCGATATTTCCACGCTGACTGCTCTTCTGAACTTGCTAACTGCATGCCTCCCCCCCTCCCACGGCCCCGCTGCACACGACTTTCTACTCATGCTCATCCCTATACTGTCCAAACCCCTTATGCAAGAGTTAACCAGCATCTTCACTCTTTCATCCCTCACACTGGTAAACTCTGGAACAGTCTTCCTTCATCTGTATTTCCTCCTGCCTACGACTTGAACTCTTTCAAGAGGAGGGTATCAGGACACCTCTCCTCCCGAATTTGACCTTGCTTTTGGCCACCTCTTCTGGTTCTTTTATGGGAGCAGCGATTAGCGGGCTTTTTTTATTATTGTTTTTTTTTTCTGTGCCCTTGAGCTGCCTCCTTTGTTGTAAAAAAAAAAAAGTAATAGTATTAATACAATAATAATAGTATAAGGTAATAATTGATTAAGCTGAGGACACACTCTGACAGATGATACATGGACTTAATAATTATAATTGAGAAGAATATGTTTTTTAAATTGTTTTTAAAGGAGTGTATTGAATTTAGAGCTTTAATATTATTAGGAATAGAATTCCATTTTTTCGGTCCTGAATAAGAAAGTGAGTGTTGAAAAAGTGTTAAATTATGGGCAGGTGTACGTAAATTTTCATGAGTACGGGTGAAATAAGTATGTTGTGGCTGTAAGGACACGGAGGTTTCACTTTTGATCTTTTTATACATGTAAATACCAATTTGAGGTAGAGAGGTAGAGATGTATTTATTGTATGGAGGAGGGAGGGGGAGGAGGAAGGGAAGGGAAGAGAGGGAAGGGAAGAGGGAAGGGAGAGAGGGGAAGAGGGAGAGGAGAGAGAGAGAGAGAGAGAGGAGAGGGAGAGAGAGGGGGTCGGGAGGGTGTGTGTGTGTGTGTGTGTGTGTGTGTTTGGGGTACACACACACACACACACACACACACACACACACACACACACACACACACACACACACACACACACACGCACACCTCTCTCTCTCTCTCTCTCTCTCTCTCTCTCTCTCTCTCTCTCTCTCTCTGCAGGCATCTCATTGAAAGGTAAAATAAAGTAATTTATCTTCATTTCTTTCCTCACGTACGTTCCGCATCCTCGGGTCGCCTGGTGCTGTCCTTGGGATGGCCGTGTGTGTGTGTGTGTGTGTGTGTGCTGGGTTACTGCAGGGCGGAACGTGAGTGTGTCTTGTTATGTTGTGTGCGGGGCTGCTCCTGGCTTCTTCTGGGAATTGTTAGGTTATGGTAAGGTTAGATAGATAGATTGATGAATAGATACAAAGCTGGTTAGATAGGTAATACAGACAGATATATAAGTAATTAGATATAGATGGAGAGTTAGATAGATAGAAAGATAAGTAGACAGAAATAGCGTGAAATATATAAATAGATAGATAGATAGACATAAGATACAGATAGACATAGAGATAGATAATAAATGGATAGATTTACATAGATTTACATAGAAAATCAGACCACACAGACCCCATGGTCCAGACTTCGTGGTCTGTCCTTAAACCTAAGTGATTTTACATTAATCAGAAGACTCCAAAACGTTGCACTTCTACTCTAGTTGATATTAAGTTGAAGGAAGTGACGGTCGAGCTTATTTTTGAAGGAGTCAATCGTGTTACACTGGACCACTGATGGTGGAAGCTTATTCCATTCTCGCACTACAACGTTGGTGAAGAAAAATTTTGTGCAGTCTGAATTTACTTGTCTACATCTGAGTTTTACGCCATTGTTCCTCGTGCGCAGACTGTCATCGATCATAAACAATGTTGATCTGTCTACATTCGTGAAACCATTAAGTATTTTAAAACATTCGATCAGTTTTCCTCGGAGGCGACGTTTCTCAAGAGAGAACATGTTAAGGGTAGAAAGCCTTTCTTCGTAGGTTTTGTTGCGCAAGAAAGGGATCATTTTCGTTGCCCGACGCTGAACACCTTCTAATTTAGCAATATCCTTTGCATGGTGGGGGGACCAAAACTGTACCGCATATTCCAAGTGGGGTCTGACTAAACTGTTGTAGAGCGGGAGTATTACATCTTTATTCTTGAATACAAAGTTTCTTTTAATGAAGCCCAACATTCTGTTCGCTTTATTTGCTGCATCGATGCATTGCTGTGAGAATTTGAGGTTTGACGCGATTTTGACCCCCAAGTCTTTGACGCATTGAACGCTTTTGAGTTTAACGCCGCGCATTTCGTATTCGAACTTCTTATTCCTCGTTCCAACTTGAAGGACCTAGCACTTGTCTACGTTAAAGGGCATCTCCCATCTATCCGACCAAGCTGAAATTTTGTGCAAATCCTCTTGGAGGCTTTGCCTGTCTTAGTCAGTGAGAACCGAGTTACCAATCTTTGTGTCGTCTGCAAATTTACTAATGCGGTTATTGAGTCCAACATCCACGTCGTTGATGTAAATAATGAAGAGCACTGGGCCAAGAACCGAGCCCTGAGGGACGCCACTAGTGACAGGCGCCCATTCTGAGTTAAATCCGTCAATCACTACTCTTTGTTGTCTGTTGCTCAACCAATTCGCGATCCATTGGTTTACTTGACCGTCAATACCTATTTGCTTTAATTTGTAAAGTAATTTATGATGCGGGACTTTATCAAACGCTTTCTGAAATCAAGATAGACTACGTCCAGTGATTTGGTTACGTCATAAACAGTGAAGAGGTCGTTATAAAAGGTTAATAGGTTTGATAGGCAGGATCTTTTGTTTCGGAAGCCATGTTGTGAGTCCCCAATCAATGAGTGGCTTTCAAGGTAACTCACAATTTTGTCTCTAATTATGCCCTCAAGTAGCTTACCTACAACCGAAGTTAGACTAATGGACCTGTAATTACCTGGTACTTTTTTGTCTCCTTTCTTGAAAATCGGTGTCACGTTAGCCTTTTTCCAATCTGAAGGGACGATGCCTTGTCGCAAGGACATATTGAATACGGTTGTGAGGGAGGAGAGTATTTCGCTCTTCGTTTCTTTCAGCAGAGTTGGATATACTTTGTCAGGTCCAGGACTTTTATTTGTTTTAAGTGAATGGAGAGCTTTAAGGACTTCATCGGTTGCTATTTCAAAATTAGGCAATGCATGCTCGAGATTTACAATAGTACTGGTGTTGGTGGTAGCGAGAGGAAGACTGTTAGTATTAAACACCGAGGAAAAGTAATTGTTTAAGAGGTTTGCAATGTGTTGGCTGTCAGTCACTAGTGCACCGTCGCTGTTTGTTAAAGGTCCAATACCACTTTTGATCGCCTTTCTGTTGTTTATGTAACTGAAGAAAGATTTCGGGTTATTTTTACAGTTGGCTGCAATATTTTCTTCATATCTACGCTTTGCCTGACGTACTAGTCTTTTTACTCGTCGCCTGGCATCATTATAAAGTCTAATGTTCTCGGGCGTGCTTTGTTCTTTCTTTAACCTGTAAAACAATTTTCTCTCATTGACTGATTGTTTAATTTCGCTATTAAACCACGGTGGGCTTTTATTAGTGTTAATTCGCTTCTCGCACAAGGGGACGAATGTGTTCTGCTGAGTGAGTAAGTGGTTTTTAAGGCTTAGCCAGGCTTCCTCTGCGTTGCCGTCATCTGATAGTTGTATTTCTGTTAGTTTTTGTCGGATTTCTACGAAGTTAGCTCTTTTGAAATTGGGCACCTTTACTTTATTTTCAGTCACTGATGATTGAGCTTTAATGTCGACGCGCACTAATTTATGATCGCAAGAACCGAGGTGTTCTCCTACCGTGACACTACTGAAGAGAGATATATTACTGTGTATGTTTCTTGTTTTTTTATTATTTTTTTTTTGTGTGTGTGTATGAATTTTCCCGGCGTCATTAGTATAATTATATTCATCAGAGCGCCTCATAAACCATATCTATTTATATTACATTAACTCGTTAAAAAAAATATTGGTATTTTTCATCGTGTTTCCATTATTCACAAAGTTTCCCAAAAAAAACAATTCAGGAATTGTTTATTAGTACGTGCTCATTAGCCTTTATTTTTCGACCTGCTCTGCCGTGTGTTGCTAGCTGTGGCCTTCTGTCTGTTAGCGCCTCTGCTGTCGCCTATAAGAAGACATACGGGCCAGTATTCTCAGACGCTTTCGGCTCTCACAGCGTCTATTTCCCAAGGCCACAAAGGGGATTGGTCGTGTTCTCATGTGTGTGTTTCTTATTCGCGGTGCAGAAGCCTTGTCCATCTATCATTAGGCTCGTTGAACTACTCATGGAAATACTAACACAGTCTCAATCAAAGCCTTATCAAATGTGGATGTGTAAGCCAAGAAAGGTTTTAGAATGTGTCTTTTCCACGTTCATGGTCAAACTGTCATTAGGATCGTAAAACTAAACATGGAAATACTAACACAACCTATATCAAAGCCTTATCAAGTGTGGGTGTGCCCTGAAAGGTTTGATAATGTGTCGTTTTCACACTCATGGCGCAGAGGCCTTGTGAAACTATCACTAAGCTCATAATATTAACCATGGAAATACCAACACAGACTCTACCAAAGCCTTATCAAGTGTGGGTGTGTAGGCCCTGAAAGGTTTGAGAACACGGCCGTAGCTGGAGAGACTCAAAATCCCTATAGGTAAGCAGACTGTCATGATCTGGGTATCTCGTTCTCTGCCCCGCGGCGCTGTTTTCAATTCATAAAAGTTTCAAAAGACGAAAGAGTCTGAATTGCTTGCGAGGTTTTCCCTACGTTCAATTTGACCTTCCTTTGATGCAAGAAAAACATATATAAATAAAGGCAGTGAGGCGTATTCTTTCCTCTCCTAAGTCTATGTATACACAAGGTCTTCGTTACAGAGAGGCGGAGCGGCGTGGGTTTCAGATTTGAGACTCGATAGATTGCCACTTTTGTGACACTGTTGTTGCTTTTCCCTCATGCTAAGAACTCCAGTGGAAAATATTTATCTTCTCCCACTAAACAGTCCATGCATAACCCAGCAACTTCTCCGAGAGGAATTTTGAAACAGGCGAAGTCAGATGCCGACACGTTTAGAATACGGCTTGAATCAGGGACGCGCACTCAGGGTCACGGCGCTAAGAACAGACCGTCAACAAGTGCCTGTAGGGAGTCCAGTAGCATATATAGAAGACCTTAGATCCGTGTTTATAGTCGTGTTTATATTTCCGTCCGAACATATTAGGTAAATTTGACGTTGCAGTAATAGGATGTGAGTGACGCGCAATGCATTTCAAGCGTTGTGTTATTTGTTGACGTGTTTTTGATACAGACGTAAATGACTCGCGCCTTTTATGTGTTTTGGTTCGTGCAGTGAAAATGACGCAATACGAGCAGTCTTTCTTTAATTGGCGAACTCTCTCTCTCTCTCTCTCTCTCTCTCTCTCTCTCTCTCTCTCTCTCTCTCTCTCTCTCTCTCTCTCACACACACACACACACACACACACACACACACACACACACACACACACACACAGAAGGATGGAATGAAGTGGATTGTGATGATTCGTCTTTTAAGAATCAGTAACAAGAGTGCTCCTTTTTTTTCCTTCACGAACATTTTCTTTTTTCATTTTATTGTTAACTCATGATGGAGTCAGTTATATTGATTTTCAAGTTCTGTGTTGTAGATTTTCCCTAGTCTTCCTTCCTTGTTAACTTAGGATCTAGTAGTCAGTGTTACAGTTTATACACGGTTACTTTACATACGGTTCCCTTCCTCTTTATATGTCACTGAACCGTTGTGGAATGCAGTCGTTGTAGTCGTAGTAGTCGTAGTTTATACACGGTTACTTTATATACGGTCCTCTTCCTCTGCATGTGACAGTGGACCGTTGTGGGCAGCAGTCGTGGTAGGCTCATATAGGGCTCGATATTGCCGAAGACCCATTAGCCGAGGATCTGTGGCGGAGCGTTTTGTGTCGGGCGTGCAGTCCCAGGCAAGCAGGGTCGGGGCTGCCTCAGTTAGCGAGCGAGTGGGTTAACAGCTGAGGCTCGCCGGTCCCCTCTGCCTACTGTCCTATCCCCGCTGCCTTCCCCTAACTTTCCTGCCCTTGCTTGTCCTGGTGCTCTTGCCTTCCCTCTTTTCCTGCCCCCCACTCCTCGTGCAGCCGAATCATCAACTAAGGTCCACCAGCCTGTCCATCCTACTGACCTGTATCCGCTTCCTATCCCTAGCCTTTCTATCCCTCGCTTGCCCTAACTCGCTCTATTCCTTCCCTTCCCTGCTTCACGCCGCTCCTCGTACAGCCAAATCCCAGCCTACTGTCCTATCTCTCCGCTTCCTATCCCTATGTGTTCCTTTCCTGTAGCTCTTCCTTCCCCTCCTTCCCTTCCCTGCCTCACGCCGTCCCACGTTCAGGCGAATCATTTGTCTCAGACTGTTATTGTTGCGGGTAATTGTCGCGGGTAACCACTCCGCTCACGTTTTTTCACCGGGGCGAGGGCGCGTCTGTTCCACTCTTCACAAAGGAACAGTTTTAATTAAGTTTGCTTTGACTGGATTCGCTTAGTTATGAAACGTGTGGCGTGATGTGCTACTGTGTATGTGTGTGTGTGTGTGTGTGTGTGTGTGTGTATAATCCATTAAAGTTCGCGGAATTCAGCCCCCGGATGAATAATATCCCGCCGTGCTCACTGTGATGCCGGCGGCTGTACTGACTCGCTTGTAATGACAGGAACAACGAATAGAAATCAAACAGTAGATGTCCGCTTTGATCACGCTGAGTTTTACGCGTGTAACAACCGTGTCTCAGAGTCTTTAGCGGCGCGGCACGTGGGCTGAAGAGGCGGAGGGAATAGGAAGAATAGCAGGAGTTACTGAACCGTCACTCGCGCGAACTGTCTTGCTTAATAACTTAGGGACATACTCTTAAACATATCGGCGCAAGCACACATATTTGACACGGTTTTGCTAGGAGTTTTGGGCATTTCCTTGGATAGCTTAATAACCCTGGTGGTAGCTTGGCCCTGCCTCTGTACCAAGAACCCTAAAAACACTCGTTAGAACCTGATTTGTCTCCTTTTTGGCCTTTGGAAATTGTTGATGTGAGGTGTGGAGGGGTCTGACAGTGCCGACCTAAGATTTCTCTGTACATGTAAGAAATTGGAGCATCAGGAAGAGGTCAGTATTTACACTTTTTTGCGTTTACTTGTGGAGTTTCTGTTGCTTAATAACTTAGCTCTTCTTCTGTATGTGATTGAAACAAGAGGATCAGGGCGAAGTTAATATTTCCAATTTGTACATTTTTTAATAGTCATAAGCTTGGATATTTTTTAGTGATGACACCCACAAAAAACAACCAATTCCTGCCTCGTCCATCTCATAGACTGATAGAAATACATAGAATAATAGGCTGATGGAAAGATAGATAAAAAGATTCAGATATCGACGTAATGTGCAGATAGATAAATATAGATAGATGGCTTAGACACACACACACACACACACACACACACACACACACACACACACACACACACACACACACACACACACGTACCCCCTCTTCCCCCACACACATACACACATATTCACCCGCCTCCACAAACACACACACACACACACACACACACACACACACACACACACACACACACACACACACACACACACACACACACACACACACACACAGACGAGTATTTGCTGAGTTACCGAATGATGTGAATAACCTTTAGATCTTAAACCTGAAAGACGTTCCTTCCATGACTTTCTGCACCATCACGTAAGCCTCTTAAGAACCTGCAGTCTCACCTTGACCCGAACTAAATCACCTCGCCTCTGCTTCCTTGTTCAGCCCCTAAGAACGATCGGGAAGACTTAGTGAATGCAACAGAGGTTTTGCAGCTGACGTCATTAGTGGAGGTGCGGGGGTCGCGCGGGCCTGCACGGCCATCTTGGTGGTCAGTTATCAAAGCAAACCTTAGTGGCGGCTGCAGAACTTGCAGCACAAATACTCTGTGTTCGTCATGGGATACGTATGCTGTGCGGTTGGATGTTCTAACCGACACGGGAGAGATGCTGTGTCATTTTATAGATTTCCAGCGAATCCGGAAGAGCGGGTGTGGGGTTCTTGAAAGGTCTGGACTTCTTGAGATCTCGAAAAAATTCTCAGCACAAAAATATAAAATAAAGTATCTGAAAATTGAGTTCTCAGACTCACAGCCCCTTCTCGTCTTTATTATTTATGACCAGTCACACACCCATAGGACAAACAAAGGCCAGATGAACCTGCTCTTAAGTTTATTTACAGCAACGAAGAAACTCTCTGGAAAATAAGGAATAAGTTAATTCCAGGCACACAGCTACCTAGCTAACTATCTTAAAACATCCTTAGCAAAATATATACTTAGCTGGAGATGGGCGAAGCCGAAACCACACCTTGTCTACCTCGTGGTCTGGAGTCTTGGAGTCTTCCTTCAGTCCTCTCTCGTTCCTCTCTGCAACACGCCGCCTCTCGACCTTCCAAATGCTTCCCTCGCCTTGCAGTACACAGTCACCCTGACTTGTGGATACTACAAAGGCAGGTAAACCACCACGACGGACACGTGGCACGGAAGGATGGTGAGGTCTACTACTGAATATTTAAATTGTGGTCTAGGTCTACTATTGAATATTTAAATTGTGGTCTAGGTCTACTATTGAATATTCTAGGTCTACTATTGAATATTTAAATTGTGCTTTTGTTAATATTCAATCTGTGGGTAACAAGACTGCTCAAATCAGGGAAATGTTAAATGAGCAATCACTTGATATTTTAGCTATTTCTGAGACTTGGTTGAATGAGCATGACACAAGTAGAGTTACTGAGATGACACCTGCTACTCACACTTTCTTTCATAGCCCCAGAGAGGGCAGACGAGGGGGTGGTGTAGGCATTTTCTTGTCGAATATTTTTTCTCACCTGAGGGTGTTGACACGAGTGAAAGTATCAAGTTTTGAATATATTGAAGTTAATTTTAAGCATCAAAACCAGTGGGTAGCATACCTTGTTATTTATAGGCCACCTTGGTCAAGTGTTAATCTCTTCTTTGATGAATTTAGTGCATTGTTGGACTCAATTGATATGGTTTCTTTTAAAGTTTTCATTATTGGTGACTTCAATATATGGATGGATGATCATGAAAACCATAACACTGTTTCTTTCTGTGAGCTTCTTGAATCTTATCAGTTGTCAAACAAGGTGAGCATAATAACTTCATCAACTGGCCATATGTTAGACTTAGTCATTAGTGATGATGTGAACAATCTCATAGGTAGGGTGGATGTTGAACATGAATTTACTATTTCCCCAGTTCACAGGCTCATAACATTTAAATTACTATTGCCAATATGTAAGGTAACTAAGAAAATTTATTTTAGGAATAAGGTGGGTTTCTCTGCTGCTACATTTATCAGTGAAATTAGTCAGACTTTTTATGAAGATATGACGAGAGTGTGTTCACAATGATTTGTTATTTAAATCAAATTGTGTGAATTGTCTTACTGACACTTATAATGAGGTGATTAAGACACAATATAACAATGTGTGTCCGATCCTAGAGAAGGTCATTACTGTCAAGGATAGATCTCCCTGGTTTAATGGTGAAATTTTGACACTGAAAAGAGAGAAACGACGCAAGGAACGTAAATGGAGAAATGAGGGATCTGTTGTGGCTTGGGAGGATTATAAAAATGTGAGAAATCGCTATAAAGACTTGATAAGTAGGAGTAAAAGAAATTATTATCATACTAAAATTCTTGAGGCAGGATCAGATATGAACAAATTATATCAACTTTTCAACAGTCTTACTGGTACTACTTTGAGAAGAAAGCTTCCCGATGGTTTCTGTGATAAAGATTTAGCGGATAACTTTTGTAGTTTTTTCAAGAGTAAGATTATGAATATTGTATCGGAATTTGTGTACACACCTTTTATGCCTGTTGCTGATGTTGAGGTGGATTGTAGATTGCAGTGTTTTAAAATCATTAGGAAGGATGATCTTGTTCGACTTTTCAAGAAAGCTAAGAAAACATATTGTGCCAGTGACCCATTGCCTGTACTAGATGGATGCAGATAATTTTCCTAGTTTCATGGATATGGTGCTAAGAATTGTCAGTACTAGTATTTCTTCAAGTAAATTTCCGGATTCTGAAAAGCGAGCTGTTATAAAACCAGTCTTAAAGGGAAAACTTGATTACCAAAATGTAAGCTCTTATAGACCAGTATCAAATTTGCCTTTTTGTCTAAGTTATTAGAGTATGCAATTATTGAGAGTTGATGGAACACTTGGAAAAGGTCCATGTCTTGCCTGATAGTCAGTCTGCATATAGGCCAATATTTTCTACTGAGGCTACTATTTGTTCTGTTGTTAATGATTTACTTGAAATGATGGATGGGGGTAAATGTGCTATAGTGGTTCTTCTAGATCTTAGTGCAGCATTTGATACGGTTGTTCATGAATTGCTTGTAAAAGATTTAAGGAACATTGGAGTGGTAGACAATGCGTTAAAGTATCTTGAGAGTTATTTACAAACCAGAAGTTATTGTGTGCAAATTGGAAATTGTTTTTCTTCATATGAAGCTCTGACAAGAGGAGTTCCACAAGGAAGTGTGCTGGGACCTATTTTATTTTGTATATACATGATTAGTTTATCCAGGATACTACAACAACATGGTGTAGGATTCAAGTTATTTGCTGATGACACCCAGTTCTACTTTTCCATCACTGATATTGAAAATACAAGTGTTAAGATCAATAGTGTTATTAATTCAGTCAAGGACTGGATGCATTATAAGCAATTGAAATTAAACGATGATAAGACTGAATTCATGCTTGTGGGGAAGAAGGACACTCTACGTTATTTTGGGGACGGTAACATGATTATAAGTGGTAATGAAATTCATATTGTTGAAAGTGTTCGTGACTTGGGAGTGTTGTTGGATTCCAATTTGACACTGAAATGTCAGATAAATAATGTCGTTAGGATTGCCGGATATCACCTTAGAAATATTGCTTTTATCAAGAAATACCTGGATGAAGATTCTATCAAGAAACTGGTGATTAACAGTATTATATCAAGAGTGGATAATTGCAACTCAATCTACTATAACCTGCCAAATCTCCACTTAAGGAAATTACAGATGGTCTTAAATAGAGCAGCGAGATTAATCAAAGGAATTCCACCACGAGAGAGAATTACTCCTGTTCTGATAGAGCTCCACTGGTTGCCAATAAAAGCAAGGATAGTATTTAAGTTATGTGTTTTGACACACCAAGCTTTGATTACTGGCCGTCCACCGTATTTGAGAGAATTATTACACGAAATACAGCCAGGTGAAGGCATTAACACTCGCCGAGCCACTTCTGGAATCACACTTCATGAACCACAAAAGCACTGATTTGTTCGATGTATCTTAGCTTCGCAGCATTCTCAAGCGATCTCGCGTAATCACTTAACACAAATGATGCTGAAGGTCCTGCCAGTTGCCCGCGGGTAGTGACTTAGGGAGGGGGCACACGTGGTGCGTCTGCTCACTCTGCTGGGGAGGGGACCACCAGCGGGTCTGCAGACGACGCTATTTCGTGACGTCACTGCAAAACCTCTATACTCTTAAGAACATAAGGGGCCATATTCTTAAACATTTCGGGGTAAAGATTCGTTTTAGGTCCGTGCCAGTATATCATAATCTACTTTATGAAACATCACTATCTCTTCATATATCTTTTCTACAAACCTTCAACAGTCATGGAAACGCTTTGAAAATCCAATTCAAGGACTTTATTTTTTACCCTTTGAAAATAGGGGATAATGGTGCGGAGCTTAGTTGACCCCGCAGCCTACACTACCTCACCCGCCACGTTGGGTTTCTCCTCCTCCTCCTCCTCCTCCTCCTCCTTTTCCTCCCTCTCGCTAGCTCCCCTTTCTTGACCTCTACCTCGTCGTCTTTTTCCCTTGCTCTTTTATCCTCCTCCTCCTCCTCCTCACGCGTGGGTCAGTGAAATGGGTATGCCTGGGAAAGGTAAACTGAGGTAACCTGCGTGTCACAATCGGTCCTGTGTCGCCGGCTGAGGGGGTCTGCTGTTACCTGCGCGGGGTCACGGGCCAAGCGAGGAGCGCGCCGGGGTAATGCGTAGGTTGAATGTAGGGAAGTGAGCCAGTCATGTATTAGCACAGGTATGAAGGGGTATACAGTAAGGTTAGGCTAGGAAGGTTAGGATAGGTTAGGAGTGGGTTTTATGGTTGAGGGAAGATTGTGTGCTGATAGCGGAGACAGTAACAGGAGGAGGCAGGCAGATGTAGAAGAAGTCACCTAACCAGCCAGGCATTAGTACAGGTGTGAAGGGGGTATACAGGAAGGTTAGGTTAGGTTAGGTGTGGGTTTTATGGGGGAGGGAAGATTTGTGCTTATAGCGGAGAGAGTAACAGGAGGGGAGGCAGGCAGAGGTAGAATGAGTCACCCAACCAGCCAGGCATTAGCACAGGTGTGAATGGGGTATACAGGAAGGTTAGGTTAGGTTAGGTGTGGGTTTTATGGGGGAGCGTAGATTGTGTGCTGATAGCGGAGACAGTAGCAGGAGGGGAGGCAGGCAGAGGTAGAAGAGTCACCCAACCAGTCAGGTATTAGTACAGGTGTGAATGGGGTTTAAGGGCCATATTCTTAAACGTAAATGAACATAAGAACGTAAGGAGTCTGCATGAGGCCGGTTGGTTTATACAAGGCAGCTCCTGTAAGTCTAATCCCACCTTACCTCACTATCCATGTTAGATCGTTAAGTGGTTTGTTAGTTTGTTTGTTAATGGGTAGTCAAACAGCTGTATTACCGTTAGTTAGGTAGGTTAGTTAAATAGATAGTTTGATAGTTAGTTAAGCAGTTAGAGTCAGTTAGTTAATTTTACTATATTCTGTATTTATTTATTTATTTGTTTATATTATTTTGTTTATTTATTTATTTATTTTTTTGTTATTTTTTTTTTCTTTTTCCTTTCTTTCTTTTCTTTTTTTCTATTTGTTTTCTTTTTCTTTTCTTTTTCTTTCTTTTTTCCTTTGTGTTTTTCTTTTTTGATGTTCTTTTTTGGTGTTCTTTTTTTCTATCATCCTTTTGTTGATGTTCGTTGGTCTGGGTGAGCCGCTTTCCTCCCAGAAGAGACCCACCCATAATTTTGGAGATGTTGTTCGGGCCGAAAGGTGGATGATGTTTGTTTTATTTTATTTTCTTGATGTCGTGTTTTTCGTTCTTTTTATTGCTTTTGTTTTCTTTTTCGATGTTTTCCTGTTCTTTTTCTTTTTACTTCTTTTTGATGTTTTTTGTTGTTATTTTTTTCCCATCATCCTTTTGTTGATGTTCCTTGGTCTGGATGAGCCGCTTTCCTCCCAGAAGAGACCCATCCATAATTTTGGTGATGTTGTTTGGGGCCGAAAGGTGGATGATGTTTCTTTGTATTTCTCTTTTCTCGATGTTGCTCATTTATTTCTGTTGCTTTTCTTTTTCGATGTTTTTTCTGTTCTTTTTCCATATTTTTTTGGTGTTCTTTTCTATATCATCCCTTGTTGATGTTCTTTGGTCTGGGTGAGCCGCTTTCTCCCCAGAAGAGACCCACCCATAATTTTGGCGATGTTAGGGCCTAAAGGTGGATGATCTTTTTGTTTCTTTTCTTGATGTTTCGTTTCTGTATTTTCCATTTTTCTGGTGTTCTTTTTTATTTTCCTTTTCTTTGGTGTTCCCATCGCGTGGATTGTCTACGACAGTATAACGAGCACCACAAGCCCGGGTTTATTTAGAGTTTGCTCTCCTAGGCAGATTGCCTACCACGGCTGACGACCTCCACCTGCCCGGGTTTATTGTTCGGAGTTTGCTCTCCTAGGTGAATTGCCTACCACGGCTGACGACCTCCACCTGCCCGGGTTTATTGTTCGGAGTTTGCTCTCCTAGGTGAATTGCCTACCACGGCTGACGACCTCCACCTGCCCGGGTTTATTGTTCGGAGTTTGCTCTCCTAGGCAGATTGCCTACCACGGCTGACGACCTCCACCTGCCCGGGTTTATTGTTCGGAGTTTGCTCTCCTAGGCAGATTGCCTACCACGGCTGACGAGCTCCACCTGCCCGGGTTTGTTGTTCGGAGTTTGCTCTCCTAGGCAGATTGCCTACCACGGCTGACGAGCTCCACCTGCCCGGGTTTGTTGTTCAGGTTTGCTCTCCTAGGAAGATTGCCTACCACGGCTAACGACCTCCACCTGCCCGGGTTTGTTGTTCAGGTTGCTCTCCTAGGCAGATTGCCTACCACGGCTGACGAGCTCCACCTGCCCGGGTTTGTTGTTCGGAGTTTGCTCTCCTAGGCAGATTGCCTACCACGGCTGACGAGCTCCACCTGCCCGGGTTTGTTGTTCAGTTTGCTCTCCTAGGCAGATTGCCTACCACGGCTGACGAGCTCCACCTGCCCGGGTTTGTTGTTCAGTTTGCTCTCCTAGGCAGATTGCCTACCACGGCTAACGACCTCCACCTGCCCGGGTTTGTTGTTCAGGTTGCTCTCCTAGGTGAATTGCCTCCCACGGCTAACGAGCTCCACCTGCCCGGGTTTGTTGTTCAGGTTTGCTCTCCTAGGTGAATTGCCTACCACGGCTAACGAGCCTCACCTGCCCGGGTTTGTTTAGAGTTTGCTCTCCTAGGTGAATTGCCTACCACGGCTAACAGGCCTCACCTGCCCGGGTTTGTTTAGAGTATGCTCTCCTAGGTGAATTGCCTACCACGGCTAACGAGCCTCACCTGCCCGGGTTTGTTTAGAGTTTGCTCTCCTAGGTGAACTGCCTCCCACGGCTAACGAGCCTCACCTGCCCGGGTTTGTTTAGAGTTTGCTCTCCTAGGTGAATTGCCTACCACGGCTAACGAGCCTCACCTGCCCGGGTTTGTTTAGAGTTTGCTCTCCTAGGTGAATTGCCTACCACGGCTAACGACCTCCACCTGCCCGGGTTTGTTTAGAGTTTGCTCTCCTAGGTGAATTGCCTACCACGGCTAACGAGCCTCACCTGCCCGGGTTTGTTTAGAGTTTGCTCTCCTAGGTGAATTGCCTACCACGGCTAACGACCTCCACCTGCCCGGGTTTGTTTAGAGTTTGCTCTCCTAGGTGAATTGCCTTCCACGGCTTACGAGCCTCACCTGCCCGGGTTTGTTTAGAGTTTGCTCTCCTAGGTGAATTGCCTACCACGGCTAACGAGCCTCACCTGCCCGGGTTTATTGTTCGTAGGTAGATCTCCTAGGTGAATTGCCTACCACGGCTTACGACCTCCACCTGCCCGGGTTTGTTTAGAGTTTGCTCTCCTAGGTGAATTGCCTACCACGGCTGACGACCTCCACCTGCCCGGGTTTATTGTTCGGAGTTTGCTTTCCTAGGTGAATTGCCTCCCACGGCTAACGACCTCCACCTGCCCGGGTTTATTGTTCGGAGTTTGCTCTCCTAGGTGAATTGCCTCCCACGGCTAACGACCTCCACCTGCCCGGGTTTGTATAGAGTTTGCTCTCCTAGGTGAATTTCCTACCACGGCTAACGAGCCTCACCTGCCCGGGTTTATTGTTCGGAGTTTGCTCTCCTAGGTGAATTGCCTACCACGGCTAACGACCTCCACCTGCCCGGGTTTGTATAGAGTTTGCTCTCCTAGGTGAATTGCCTACCACGGCTAACGAGCCTCACCTGCCCGGGTTTGTATAGAGTTTGCTCTCCTAGGTGAATTGCCTACCACGGCTAACGAGCCTCACCTGCCCGGGTTTGTTTAGAGTTTGCTCTCCTAGGTGAATTGCCTACCACGGCTAACGAGCCTCACCTGCCCGGGTTTGTATAGAGTTTGCTCTCCTAGGTGAATTGCCTTCCACGGCTTACGAGCCTCACCTGCCCGGGTTTGTATAGAGTTTGCTCTCCTAGGTGAATTGCCTTCCACGGCTAACGAGCCTCACCTGCCCGGGTTTGTATAGAGTTTGCTCTCCTAGGCAGATTGCCTACCACGGCTAACGAGCTCCACCTGCCCGGGTTTGTAGCCGGAAGATCTCCGGCACCTCCGTCGGGGCCCGGAGGGACGCCGAGGAGCCCTGCCTGGAGCCCTCCATTCCTGCCATGCTCGCCAGGGAGACCTTGGGCTCGCTGGCGCTCCACACCCCCGCCGAGGCGAGGATGCAAGAACTCGCTTCTTAAAACTACCAGACTGGATTATAAAATTAATCATAATTACTGTGAAGGCGCCGGTCACCGCGTTTATCGGTTCAGGGATGGAAGACCGACGGGCCTGGGAAACGCACAAGCATCAAGGAATCCTCGCGACGGCTTGCGACGCAGCATCCGTTTCCCTTTTCTTTCTCATTCCAATTTTTCTTTTTTATTATATTTTCCTTCTCTGATTGATTGATGGATTGATTTTACTTGGTAGGAATCTGCTCACCAATTAACACCATTCAGGTGTACATTGCACCCACACACCTGCCGAGAGAAAACACCAGTGAGAGTGCTGACGCTCACGAGGACGGCCCGCTAGAGTTTCCTAACATTCGCATCGGGGCCCACTTCTCCTTAGTCGTCTGTCTCTTTATTTTTATCTTCTCTATTTCATTCTATTTCTCCCTTTCTTTCATCCTTGCTCTCCATCTATGAATTTATTTATTTAATTCTCTCTCTCTCTCTCTCTCTCTCTCTCTCTCTCTCTCTCTCTCTCTCTCTCTCTCTCTCTCTCTCTCTCTCTCTCTCTCTCTCTCTCTCTCTCTCACACACACACACACACACACACACACACACAGCTTTCGTAGGCGTTGTGGGTATTGCCAGGGGTAGTTTAATGACCCTGGTGGTAGTCTGACCTCCTATCTGTACTATGGACCTAAAAAAAACACTCATGAGAATCAGACTGATCTGCTTTGACCCCTGTGGAAAAAGTTGGTATGAGAGACAGAAGCGTGTGAGAATACCGGCCTAGGAGTTTTCATGTATAAGTCGAGTGTCCTCTTGTTGGGTTAAGGATATGCACTGTTAATTATTTATTCATTTATTGGCATCACAGGAGGCGGCTCAAAGACAAAACAAAACTCACTCACTAAAAAAACACCAACCACTTCTCCCACAATCAGAAAACACTCACCATCATGTGTTTTTTTCTTTTTTTCTCTCTCCCATTTATATATTTATTTTCGCATCATAGCAGGCAAACGTTAACACACAGCACACACACAAAAAACGATAACCACTTCTCCCACAATCAGAAAACACTCACCATCATGTGCTTTTCTCCTTTTTTTCTCTCCCATTTATCTGTTTATTCTCGCATCACAGGAAGCAGCTCAAAGGTAAAACAATAACACACAAAAAGTCTGTCAGCCACTTCTCCTAACACAAACACACGAAAAAAATAGCTGCCATCAAGTGCTTTTTCTCTTTTTTTCTTTTCTTTCATTGATTCATTGAGTTTTCACATCATAGGAGTTTCATTTGATGTTGATGAAAGTTCAGCATGCAGCTTTTTTTATTTATATTGCCATTGTGCGGAACTTATTCTATGAGTATGTCGGAAAAAATGACTGAACGGGTAAATGTTATGAAAGAGATGGGGAAGCAAAATGGGGTTCGATCCTTATGAGAAGAAAGTTTTATCTACGAATTATTGGGTCTGGATTAAAGTCTTCCTCCACCTCTTCCGCTGCTTCCTCCTCTTCCTCCTTTTCTTCCTCCACTTACCCTCTTCTAGGTTCTATCTGTACACCTCTATATAGTTTCTCGCGGAAATACTATAAGAATACACAGTCGCTCCACGCACAGCATGATGACGTCACACTCTCATCTGACCTAAATCTAGGCTCCAGGGTTCCCATGAAAACAACAACAACTAAAAGTAAAGGGATGACTCATGTGTGACGAATATAATGCAAATGAAAGGTAGCGAAAACAAAGAACCTGATGTTAAGGGTCAGTCTTACGGTCCAGTACAGCACGCTTATAAGCTCCCCAACCAAACACAAAACACGACGAAAATTCCTTGTATAGTTTTTTTTTTTTTTTTCCTTACAGCATAAAAAAAGGTAACAAATGTGAAAAAAAAATCTATACAAGGAATTTTCGTCGTGTTTTGTGTTTAGTTGGGGAGCTTACAAACGTGCTGTATGTTTACGAAAGCGCAGCCGTGAAATAGCTCGCAGAGGGTTTAGGGTCGGGGAGCATAGTTAAACTACTCCAACTGGACCGTCCCCACATGTATATGTGACTTATTTCAGCGAGGAGGTATTTCTCGCAACACCGGCTGCAGCGTCGCCGCGGCCGCCGCCAGAGGAGGCGACGCGCTTTCGTAAACATTATCCCCTATTTTCAGGAGTAAAAAAAGAGTCCTTGAATTGGATTTTCAAAGCGTTTCCATGACTGTTAAGGGTTTGTAGAAAAGATATATGAAGAGATACTGGTGTTTCATAAAGTAGGTAATGAGATACTGGCACGGACCTAAAACGAATCTTAACCCATTTCGGCGCCCGAGCTCACATATTTGACACGGTTTTCGTATGAGTTTTCGGTATTTCCAGGAGTATTTTAATGGTCCTAGTAGTAGTTTGGTTCTTCTTCTGTACCATGAACCTGAAAACACTCTCATGAGAACCCAATTGGTCCCCTTTTTGGCCTTTGGAAATAGTTGGTGTGAGGGGAAGTGTCTGCCAATACTAACCAAGGAGTCTGCGAGAGGCCGGTGGGCGTATACAAGGCAGCTCCCGTGAACCTGACCCCACCTAACGCCACTAGTCAATCCGATCTTCATAATCTTCACCCATTACTAGTCCACTGCAGGATAGAGGCCTTTCCCAACGTCATCCACCTCTCCTAACCCCACCTAACCTAACCTAACCCCACTCTGACCTTCATAATCTTCAGTCATGACTAGTCCACTGCAGCATAGAGGCCTTTCCCAACGTCCTCCACCCCTCTCTGTTTGATATATTACTCCATCGTGCTTTGGCAAATACTCTTAACTTAATATAATCTTCATCTTCAGGCATTGCTAGTCTACTGCAGAACAAAGGCCTTTCCCAACGTCCTCCACCTTTCTCTGATAGTATACTCCATTGTGGTTTGGCAAATACTCAAACTTAATCTAATCTTCATCTTAAGGCCTTGTTAGTCCAATACAAAACAAAGGCCTTTCCCAACGTCCTCCACCTTTCTATGTTAGGTGTTAGACTTCTTCATCCTGCTCTGGCAAATGCTCTAACTTTAGGGATTGACGCTATAAACTTCATATCGTCAGTCTATGGCAAAACAGAGGTCTTTCTCAATGGCCTCCACCTTTCTCTGATATTATACTCCATCGTGGTTTGGCAAATACTCAAACTTAATCTAATCTTCATCTTAAGGCCTTGTTAGTCCAATACAAAACAAAGGCCTTTCCCAACGTCCTCCACCTTTCTCTGTTTGATGTTAGATTACGCCATCCTGCTCCGGCAAATGCTCTAACTTAAGTGACTGCAATACTCTAATATTCACCATCTTAAGTTATTACTAGTCTATTACAAAGGCCTTTCCCAGTTGTCTGTTCCTCTACCTTTCTCTGTTTGATGTTAGTGTACTCCATCCTGCTCCGGCCAATGATCTAATGTAATCTTTCCACCTGCTCGCCCTCTGCCCGCCCTGACGTGTACGTGTTCTGGGTCGTCACTGTTGCGTTGGCTGTCCTCCTGATGGCAGTTCTCCGCGTGCTGTGTCCCGCCGAGTCCATTTATCGCTCTTGTTTGTTGTTAGATTATCTTTATTTTTTGTTTGTTACCTAATCCATGATTCTCTCTCTCTCTCTCTCTCTCTCTCTCTCTCTCTCTCTCTCTCTCTCTCTCTCTCTCTCTCTCTCTCTCTCTCTCTCTCTCTCTCTCTCTCTCTCTCTCTCTCTCTCTCTCTCTCTCTCTCTCTCTCTCTCTCTCTCTCTCTCTCTCTTCTGCCCATACATACTAGCATAAATACAATCACACATACATACACATACATACATTCACTCACACACAAACAAACATATTATCCCAGTAGTTCCTCGCAGACATGTCCATTAGGAATTCAGTCGCCGTAAGGACAACAAGGAAGCGCCTAATCTACTCCCTCAATAAAAAGAACGGCCTCGAGCTCTTGTCATCCCAGCGGCAGTGGTGAGCTCGTCCCGCACTGGGCTGGCGTGGCGGCGAGGGCGGGTCTAAAGGCTTTGGTCGGGCACGCGTCTTTGGCCCACATTCTCAGACATTTGATATTGCTTTTGCAGAGGTTGTGTTTGTATTTCCCTGAATAGTCTTATGAGCCTAGTTATAGTTTGACAAAGCTTCTGCACCGGGGATGTGAGACAATTGTGTTTGCTCTTGGTTTTAGTAAGTTTAAAACATGAAAAGCCTTCCAAATGATGAACAAGTGAAGTCGTATAAAAAAAACTATTATATAACATTGGTTTAAGTCATTTTTAAACATAAGAAACCTTCCAAATGTAAATGCAAATGAGGTATAAAGTTGTGTTTCTTCCATTGTTTTAGTCATGGACTTCCAAATGATTAACAAATGAAGTCGTATTAAAGAAGCTGTGTTTTTTCCATCTCTGTAGTCATTTTTAAGCTTGAATGGCCTTTGAAATGGACCTAAAACCAACGAGTAAGTCAAGCAATTGGAGAGGGAAGGAAGGAAAAAGAAAAGTAAAGTTCCAAGGCCTTCAAAATGATTCACTATGGAAGTCAAGTGCAAGAAGCGGTGCTGTTCTTCATTGTTTCAGTCATTTGTAAGCATGATAGACTTTACAAATAGACTTCAAACTAACCACTAAGTCAACGGGAAAGAAAAGAAGGAAGAAGGAAAGTAAGCTCAGTGCCCCACCAACAACATCCTTTTCGTGTTGGTGAAGGGCGGGGCGCGTCACACCAACAGCCTCAAGTATGCCATGAGGGCGGCGGAGAGGGGGCAGGGCGAGGCAGGGGAAGGGGAGGAAGGGAAGGCAGAGGAGAGGAGCAACCATATGTGTGTGTGTGTGTGTGTGTGTGTGTGTGTGTGTGTGTGTGTGTGTGTGTGTGTGTGTGTGTGTGCTGGGTCTGTCACTGTTTACCCACCCATATAATAGCGTACGGTCTTTTGGGGGGCAGTGACCACCAACGTGTATAGGGGGGGGAGGCGCTTAAGCTATTTCCTGGGGGGTTAGAAAACGGTTAGTCAGAATGTGTCACTAACAAACTAACTAACTAACTAAAATAACACCACACACTTTTCAACCTCATATTTCTCTTTGTTCTCAAGGTAAAGGATGGAAAAGAAGGAACGGGAAGGAGGGAAGGGAAGGGGAGAGAACAGAAAGAGACGGGGAAGGAGGAAAAGAAGGGAAGGAAAGGGAAGGAGTGAGGGAAAGAAAGGGGGAGGGACGGGAAGGAGAAGGGAAGGGATGTGTGTGTTGCGGGGTAGTTTAGGTTCTTTGATGGCGGGTTAGAAAAAAAGTTCGTCAAAATTTGCCTGCAGTATCTAACCAACAAACTATCTTACTGAACGAAACTGACCTCTGACTGAAGTTGACCTCTCTTTTGGCCACTCTTCTGAACTCTTTTTTGTTATTTATTATAAGGGCAGTGTTTAGCGGGCTTTTTTCATTATTATTCTTCATTCTTTTGCCCTTGAGCTGCTTCCTTTACTGTAAAAAAAATAACATCTTCACACCTTCAAACCTCATATTCCTCTTTGTTTTCACTTTCACCCGCCGATATGTGTGTGGGTGTGTGGGACGTTTAATTTCTTTGGTGAGAGGTTGATATAAAAGTTCGCCAAAATGTGCTACTAGCTAAATAACTAACCTAACCTAACCTAACCTAACCTTTATACTTTCAAACCTCATATTCCTCTTTATCCTCACCTTCACGCCTCGTACTCCTCATATATCTAACTCCTCCACGCCTCATACTTCTCTTCTCTTTAACACTTATAGTCTCAAACATTTCCGCGCTCACACACCCACATTTGGTAAGACTTTCGTAGATGTTTTGGTTGTGTTAGTATTTCCATGAGTAGTTTTATGAGCCTAGTGATAGTTTGACGAGGCCTCTGCACCATGAACGTAAAAATAACACCCATGAGAACCCGACTAACCTCCTTTGTGGCCTTTGAAAATATTGACTGTGAGAGGCGAAAGCGTTTGGTAAAGGTTGTAGGCATTTCCATGGGTAGTTTTATGGGCTTAGTGATAGTGTGACAAGGCTTCTGCACCATGAACGTGAAAAAAACACTTGAGAACCTGACTAATCTCCTTTGTGGCCTTGGGAAGTTTGTTGCAGCTGAGAATACACGCCTCAAACGTCAATACCCACATGACGCAGCAATCCACGGCCAGGCAGAGGGGAGTGAATGCGTCAGTGTGTCAGTAAAGGAATCCAGTGCAACCGTCGCCAGGCTGATCCGACACCCACGGCGGATAAGGTGTTTACAAATATTAGTTCGTGCCGAGCAGTGAACCTTCCCGGCCTGACTCACCACAATGCTAACACGCTGAAGCTGTTGATCTCCGGCGCACGCACGAACATTTGCAACGAGGAGGGAAACGGGGCGGAGGACAAGCTAAGAGAGACATGAAGGGAAGGAAAGAGGGAGAAGGGGAAGGGAAATTAAGAAGGGAGGGAGGAAGGAGGGAGAGAGGGGAAAGGATCACTCTTGCAATGGGAAGGAAAACACAACGGAGGACATGAAGGTCAGGAAAGGAAGGTTAGAAGGGAAGGGAAGGCAAGGGGGAGGAGGGATGGTAAAAGAAAGGAAGGAGGGAGAGGAAGGGACGGGAAAGGAAGATTAGAGGGGAAGGGAAGGGGAAGAAAGGAGGGAGAGGAAGGGACGGGGAAGGAGCGGTAAGAAAGGAGTAAAAGGAGAAAGAGGAATGAACAGGGAAAAGGGAGGAGGAGAGAGAAGGGAGGGGAAGGAAGGAGAGGCACGTCAAGGAAGAGGAAAGAAGAGAAGGGAGTAAGTAAGAAGGGGAAGAGACAGAGAAAGGAGAGAGGGGAAGGAGAGAAAGGAAGGAACGGGGGAAGAAGGGAGGGGAAAGGAAGGGGAAGAAACAGGGAAGGAGGTAAAAGAAGAGATGGGAAGGAGAGAAAGGAAGGAGTAAGGGAAAGGAAGGGGAAGAAACAGGGAAGGAGGTAAAAGAAGAGATGGGAAGGAGAGAAAGGAAGGAGTAAGGGAAAAGAAGGGAGGGGAAAGGAAGGAAGAGACAGGTAAGGAGGGAAAGAAGGGATGGAAAGGAGGAAGGAGGAAGGGGAAAGAAGGGAGGTGAAGGAGGAAGGGAAGAGACCGAGAAGGAGGTAAGGTAGGGAGAGAAGGGACGGTGAAGAAGGGGAATAAGGGAAGGAGAACACACCTGCAGGCCGCGTGTTCCCTCGAGGTGCTCAACAGAAGGAGAGAGAATGAAAACAGCGGACTAGGAAGTGGGCGAAAGACTTGTTACACCACGACTAAAAAAGGTGATTTGCATTTCAACGAGTGAGAGGATGGCATCAGAGAGCGCGGATATGGGCACGATGACACGCTTGTTGAGAAGGAAGGAACGCAAGTGTCTGTAGGAGGATGAGAAATGGCTGACAATATTAGAGAAGGGAAAGAGGAAGAAGGGAAAAGTTAGGGGAATGGACGGGGAGGAGAGGGACGTGGGAGGAGGATGGGGAAGGATTTGGAAGGGTAAAAGGAGAAGGGACAGGGTAGGAAGGAGGGAAGAGAAGGAAGAGAAAGAAGGGAGGAGAAGGAGAGGGATAGGAAGGTTAGAGGAAAATGGTATGGGAAAGGACGAGGAAGAAAGTAGGGAAGGGAAGGTAGAGGTACGGAGAAGGAGGAAGGAAGGAAAAGGAAAGAGGGAAGGAAGGAAAGAGGTGAAAGAGAAGAGAGAGAGGGGGAGGGAGAGGGAGGGAGAGAGAGGAAGGACTTGTACAGAAGGGAGGAATACTAAAAAAATATAATAGCAAATGAAAGAAGATGAATAAGCAGAGAAGGAATGGCTGATAGATTTACTGAAAGAGTGAGAAGGAGGCAAAAGAGAGAAGGAAGGGGAAAGAAGGAAAGAAAGAGGGAGGGCATGTAAAGAAGGAGGAATGCAGAATGACTTAAGGAGGAGGAGGAAGAGGAGGAATTGCTAATAAAATTACTGAGAGAGAGAGAGAGAGAGAGAGAGAGAGAGAGAGATTTTAAAGGCCATCGCTTGCAGCGACCGCCCTGCATCACCCAGCAATTGGAAGTACCGGAGCGCTGCGCAGAAACTCAGGTCATTGGGCCTTACTCTTAAATATTTCGGCCCCCAAGCACACACTCATTTGACAAGGCTTTCGTAGGAGTTTGGTGAGTTCCTAGAAGTACGTTTATGACCTCGGTAGTAGTTTGATCCTTCTTCTTTACCATGAACGTTAAAGAACACTCATGAAAACCTGGACTAATCTCCTTTTGGGCCTTTGTGAACATTTGCTGAAAGGAGTGGAAGCGTCTGAGGGTCATATTCTTAAGCTTTTCGATACCACAGCACACACACATTTGACAAGACTTTCGGAGGTGTTTGGGACATATCTAGAGGTACGTTTATGACCCTGGTGGTAGTCCAATTCTTCCACTGTGCCATGAACGTAAAAATACACTCATGCAGATCCTGTTAATCTCCTTTTGGGCCTTTGTAAACAGTTGACGTGAGAGGAGCGTGAGGTGGAAGCGTCTGAAAATACCAACCAAACACCTGTCCCTCTCCTTTAGGCCGCCGCTGCCGCTGCTGCTGGAAATGGTCGTGTTAGTGCAGGACAGCGACCCGGGTGACCGATCGGCAGGCGGGTCATTCGTCATGGGAGATAGACGGAGCCGCTGTGCCCGCGAGATGAAACACTTTGATTGGTTAGTCGTTTGCCAGGAAGCCTTCACTCTCGCCCTTGCTCTTTCGTTGTCACCTAAAGCGTTATGGGGCAAGAAATGAAGGTAAACCGTAAACACCATATATTAAAGGATACTGTAGAGGTCGTTAATTTGGTTAGTCGTTTGCCAGGGAGCCTCCACCCTCGTCACTGCCCTTTCCTCGTCTCCTAAAGTGCTATGGCGTAAGAAATAAAGAAGAATTGTTAGCGACGTATAGAAAAGATTAAAGCAGAGGTCATTGGTTTGGTTAGTCGTTTCCCAGGAAGCCTTCGCCCTCGCCCTTGCCTCGTCACCTAAAGCGTTATGGGGTAAGAAATGAAGGTAAACCGTAAGCCGCATATATAACAGGTTACAGCAGAGGCCGTTGATTTGGTTAGTTGTTTACCAGGAGCCTCCACCCTCGCCCTTGCCCTTTTCTTCTCCCCCTAAATGTTCTGGGTTAAGAAATAAAGATGAACCGTGAGCAATATATAGGAAAGATTACAGCAGAGGTCATTGATTGGGTTAGTTGTTTGCCAGGAACCATTCACCCTCGCCCTTGCCCTTTTCTTCTCCCCAAAAATGTTCTGGGTTAAGAAATAAAGATGAACCGTGAGCAATATATAGAAATGATTACAGCAGAGGTCATTGATTGGGTTAGTTGTTTACCAGGAACCATTCACCCACGCCCTTGCCCTTTTCTTCTCGCCCTAAATGTTCTGGGGTGAGAAATAAAGATGAGCCGTGAGCAGCATATAAAAAAGATTACAGCAGAGGTCATTGATTGGGTTAGTTGTTTCTTATTTATATTATTTATTTATTTATTTACAGGAAGGGAGTCAACTCAAGGGCAACAAAAAAGTGTAGAAAAAAAGCCCGCTAATCGCTGCTCCCACACCCCCGCCCTTGCCCTTTCGTGACCATCCAAAATATTATGTAAGGCAGTAAAGTTGAGAGCATCCGCTATAGCTGCGCGTGGCCTCGGTGCTCATCTCCGTCGCATTAGGCTGTGTGCCTGTGGTGGGTGAAAATATTATGTGGTGAGGAAAATGGACAACCCTGAACTTAAACGACGTAGAAGATAAGAACAAGGACCATTTATCTGTTTATTCACTTACCATTGTCCAGGAAGCCTTTGCCCTCGCCCTTGGCCTTCCCTCGTCACCTAAAATGGGATGTGGGTGGGACAAGAAAATTATAACGTGTAATCAACGGGAAACATAACAGCCGAGGCCACTCCAGTCACGACTATTCATAAACTATCAGCATCATGGCGGCATTATAACCTTTCCAGGCACAGAGATAAAATTTCTAACCGAGGGAGTATTTTTTTCTTTTCTTTTTTCTTCTTTTTGCTTGCTTGGCTGATGCTGCCCCACGGAGCCCATCTCTGATCCTCTTTAGAGCAAGCATCGAGAGTCTGGGTTGATAGCTCCCACTCTAACCGCTCAGCCACCGCCTTTGTACCCTTCAGTAGATGTCTATTATCAAATGTCACACGGCCGCACTTCTGTCAAGCGTTGCTCTTCTATTCTAAGACACCGGTGAAAGCACAGAGAAGGGGAGGAGGAGAGGAAACTGAGGCGAGGGTTGGATGTTAAGAGATCAGAAGAGTTCAGACGAAAGAATTGGCGGTTCGAGGAAAGGAAGGGGAGATGGAGGTGAAGGAACAAGAGCTGGGACTGGCCATTGAAGACAGGACGGAGGGTGAGCAGAGAGGTGGCGGAATAAAGTGTGGGAGGCGGTAGGACGGAGAGATAGAGGAGGCCGGAAAAAGAGGAAAGTGCAGCGAGGGAAGGAAGGTGAACTAGAAGTGAAGGAACTAGAGCTGGGACTGACCATTGGAGACAGGACGGAGGGTGAGCAGAGAGGTGGCGGAATAAAGTGTGGGAGGCGGTAGGACGGAGAGACAGAGGAGGCCGGAAAAAGAGGAAAGTGCAGCGAGGGAAAGAAGGTGAACTGGAGGTGAAGGAACAAGAGCTGGGACTGATCATTGGAGGCAGAACGGAGGGTAAGCAAAGAGGCAGTAAGGAGGAGAGGTAGAGGGTAGAAAAAAAAAAGGAAAGGAAAGGGACGTGAGCGATGAGGGCAGTAGAGGACCCAAGGGAGGAGTTGCCAAATGCGGGTGCCTGCTGTGTAGTGCCGAAGCGAAACGGAGATAAGGCAAAGGAGTGACTCAAGTATTTCGAGGCTGACATATCCTCACACACATGGTAAGGCTTTCGTGGGAGTTGTGTTAGTAGTTTTAGGGAGTTAACAAGGCTTCCGCACTATGTATGGGGGAAAAAATGCCTGTCTTCTCAAACATTTCGGGGCTTACACACTCACATTTGGCAAGGCTTTCGTGGAGGTTGTGTTAGTAGTATTTCCATGGGTAGTATTATGAGCCTGGTGATAGTTTGACAAGGCTACTGTACCATGAGATTGAAAAAAAAGCCAATAGTCTCAAACATTTCACGATTCACACATTAGATAACACTTTGGTAGAGGTCACGTTAGTAGTATTTCCATGGGTAGTTTTATGAGCCTAGTGAGAGTTTGCCAAGGCTTCTGGACCATGAACGTGAAGAAACACTCATGAGAACCCGACTAGTCTCCTTTGTAGCCTTTGGAAATAGTTGTGAGAGCTGAAAGAATCTGAGAGTGAGTGAGTTTGAGATTGAAAAAAAATGCTGATAAAAGATAGATAGATAAATAGAACAGAGGAAAGTAAATATAGAAGAGGAATACACTGAAAACGGATACACCGAGAAGGGAGAAGTGGGCCGAGGAGGGGAAGGGGAAGGAGGAATCAGAGACTTAGTAAAGAGAAGCTGGGGAGACTAAATAGCTTGCCTGTGAGGAAAAATAAAAACCCGGGACCAAAACCGTAGAGCAGAGGGGAGTGAATGGAGAAGAGGGAAAGGATGAGGATGAGGGTGGATGTGTGGGTAGAGGAGAGAAGGATGAGAAGGGGAAGAACGAGTCAGAGGTTATATAAGGAAAGGAGTCAAGTTAGGTAAGGTGTTAGGTAAGGTTAGGTTGGCCCGCTCGCCTGCTTGCTAGATTAGGTTAAGGTAGGTTAGGTTAGGATAGGTGTTAGGTTAGGTATAGAATCGTCCCCCTCACATCCTCAACCTTCCTGCTCTCTCCCTCTTTGTCCTGTTAAAAGAAGTGTGCTGAGACTAAAATTATCAAGAGGTGAGTAAATGTAAAGAAGGAAATGGATGAGGATAAAGGGGATGGGAAGGGAAAAGAATGAGTTAGAGGTTACATAAGGGAAGGAAGTTAAGAATGAATGACCTCCTGTTGAAAAAATGTGATGATAGTAAAATTATCAAGAAGTGTAGTAAATATAGAAAGGAAATGGATGAGGATGACGGGGATGGGAAGGGGAAGAATGAGTTAGAGTTTACATTAGGAAGGAAGGTTAAGGATGAATGACCTGTTAAAAAAATGGGATGAGAGTAATATTATGGAGAGATTAGGAATTATAGAAAAGAAAATGGATGAGGATTATGGGGATGGGAAGGGGAAGGAATGAGTTAGAGGTTACATAAGGAACGGAGGTTAAGAATGAATGACCTGTTAAAGTAAATTGGCTTAGAGTGACATTACGGAGAGGTTAGGAAATGCAGAAAAGGCGATGGATGAGGGAGAGATAGGACATGTAGGGAAGAGGACTTGGGTGAAGGGAAGGAGGAATTACAGATTAGGGAAGGGTGGAGAATGAATGCCAAAGAGGGTAGGAAATGTACGGGATATTGTTGAGAAAGGGAAGGTATGCTGGAAAAGAGGAGAGTTGGGTGAGGCGAGGAAGGAGGAGGAATTAGAACTTAGGGAAGGAAAGGGAAGGGAATATAAAAAATGAGAGAAAAAATATGATAAAAGTAGAATTATCAGGCGGGTAGAAAATGTAGAAAAGGAAATTGAATGAGGAGGAAAATGACTGAAAGGGAAAGGGGAATGTGAGTTTAAGAAAAGGAGAGGAAAGTGGAGAGAACAAGATGTGATGAAAGTAAAAATATAAAAACTGATGGAAATGAAGAAAAGAAAATGGGATAGGATGAAGAGGACAAGTGGATAAAGGAGGAGGAGGAGAAGGAGGAGGAGGAGAAGGAGGAATTACAGTAGGGAAAAGAAGGGAAGGGAAAAGGTGAGGAAAGAGCATCACGGAGTCTGGTGGGCGGGTGGGTGAGGAGGTGGGTGGGTGGGCGGGAGCGAGGAAAGGGAAGGAGTAATCAGAGCTAAGAGAAAGGAAGGCGGAGAAATGGCATCACGGAGACGAGTGGGCGGGCGAGAGGGTAGGTAGTGGGGGTTGTGGGTGGGGTTGTTGATGGGTAGGTAAGGGAGAGGAAGGGGAGGGAGGAATAAGAGCCAAGCGAAGGGAGGAGGAGAAGAAACGGCATCACGAAGAAGAGAGGGAGAGTGGGAGGGTAGTTTGGGTCGGTAAGTGGGTGGTAGATGGGGTGGTAGATGGGTGGTGGCGGGGTTAGTGGGTGTTGGGTGAGTGAGGGAAGAGAAAGGACTGGCATCGGGAACTGAAAACGATATAGAAGAAGAAGAAAAAAAAAAAGAATTAAAAAAGAAAAAGAAGAAGAAAAGGACGAAGAAGAATAAAAAGAAGAAGCAGAAGAAGAAAAGAAGAGAAGGAAGAAGAAAGGAAGGTTAAATAAAAGGTTTGGGAGAAGAGAAGCAGGAGAGAAGGAAGAAAGGGAGAAGGAGAAGAAGGTGCAGGAGAAGAAAGAGAAGGAAATGAAGAAAATGTGGAGGAGTCTAATAAGGAGGAGGAGGAGGACGTAGAATGGAAAATAAGGAGAAGGATTAATCAGAGTTAAGGAAGGGAAGGGAATGGAAGGGAAGGTGGAAAGTCAGAGTTGTGGGTGGGTGTTAATGGGTGGATGGGTAGTGGAGGGGGTAGAGAGGGTGGGAGGTGGGTGGGTGGCGGGGGGGGGGCAGCGGGGGGAGGCAGCGGGGGGCAGGCAGCCAGGCAGGCAGGCAGAGACACCGTGCAGGTGGAGCAAGACGGTCTCCGGCAGCCTCACGTCACTGACTATTTTAAACCTTTTTTTTTACATCTTGGCCTATTGCGCCGGTAGGCCTCTTCCCGGTGGATCCTGATGGTCGGTCCAAGGCTTCTTCCCGGTGGGTCCTGATGGTCGGCCCAGCCCGTCCTGGCGCTGGCATGTGGGTAGTTTTAAGCCACTCGGCGGCGGCTGAAAAATCCCAGCTTGGTGGCACCGGTCGGGGATTGAACTCGCGTCCTCATGAACGCGGGGCCGTCTCGCTATCCGTTCAGCCACCGCCTCCCCTGAACCTGTTCTGCTTACCGTCTCTCTCTCTCTCTCTCTCTCTCTCTCTCTCTCTCTCTCTCTCTCTCTCTCTCTCTCTCTCTCTGGAATATATTAGATTATGTTAGGTTAAGTGAGGATAGGTTAAGGTAGTTTATGTAAGGTAAAGCTAAGTTAAGATAGGTTAGCTTAGGTAAGGCTCGGCAATGTTAGGTTAGGTTAGGGAAGGCTCGGTGCTAGGTGAGGTTAGGTAAGGTTAGGAAAGCTAGGTAAGGTTAGATGTGGTTAAGTAAGGCTAGGATAAGCTAGGTTAGGTAAGGATAGGGAAGCTAGGTAAGGTTAAATGTGTTTAAGTAAGGCAAGGATAAACTAGGTTAGGTTAGGTTAGGAAAGTTAGGTAAGGTTAGATGTGGTTAAGTAAGGCTAGGATAAGCTAGGTTAGGTTAGTTTAAGCGAAGGCGTCCCTCTTACACCCTTACCCTCTCCCTCTCTCTCGCCCTTGCCCTCTCGTTAAGATAGATTAGGTTAGGTTAGGTCTTTGTGCATTTCTCTAGCCTCCCTGTCACACCCATTGCCTTCCCCCTCCCCCTCGTCTCCCCCCTCTCCCTCGTCTCCCCCCCTCTCCCTCGCCCTCTCCCTCTCTCTCCCTCTTGCCCTCTCGCTAAGATAAATTAGGTTAAGCTAGGTTAGGTAAGGCTTGGTAAAGTTAGGTTAGGTAAGTCGTCCCTCTCCCTCTCTCTCTCGCCCTTGCCCTGTCGCTAAGATAGATTAGGTTAAGTTAGGTCAGGTCAGGTAAGGCAGAGTTAAGTTAGGTCTTCGTGCATTCCTCTGGACTCCTCCCTCTCACACCCTCCCCCTCGCCCTCTCTCTCTCTCCCTTCTTTGCCCAGACATTAGACGTTTTCAAATTTAATCAGATAAATTAAGTTCTAATAACGTCAAGGGGAGGAAGGAGGGCAGGGAGGGCGCGGCAGGGAAAGCAAAGCAGAGGAATGGCAGGGGGAGGAAGTGAGACAGGGTTGGTGAGGTAGGGTTAAAGAATGGAAGCAGAGGAATGGCAGGGGGAGGAAGTGAGATAGGGTTGGTGAGGTAGGGTTAACGAATGGAAGCAGAGGAATGGCAGGGGGGCGGAAGGATGACAGGGAAGGGTGCGGCAGGGGAAGGAAAACAGAGGAATGGAAAGGGGAAGGAAGGAATCCAGGGAGGGCTTGGCAGGGGAAAGAAAGAAGGGAGGCAAAGGAATGGCAAGGGGAAGGAAGGCAGAGACGGGGTGGCGAGGGGAAGGGACACAGAGGAATGGCACGCACGTCACGCACGCTACTGCTTCTTGTGGCGGAGCGGCCGCCTCCGACTTCCTGATTGTCACCGGCAAATTTAATCCTTATAAGCAACCCATCACTCCTAATGGAGAACGACCAGTACCACTTCCATTTTATAATTACAATTAAATTACAAATTACATTAGCCTTTAATTAATTATAATTACAATTACTTACTATAATTGCATTTTCAATTACAATTAAAATTAAAATTACAAAAAAAACTAATTAATTACATTTATATTAATGTAACGGGCTTGTCGGGGGGCGTTTAAAGGGTGTTGATTAAGACTTCAGCTTCCTTAAGGCGAATTATATTCGTAGCCTTTATGTACAAGAAGCGACGGAGCGAGAGCGACTGTCGTTGTGTGTCAGTCGGACTCTCGTGAAGGAGTGGCGAGTTACAGGTTGGAAAATAATTGTTACAATTGGTCACGTATGTCAAGGTGACCTCCACGCACCATCGGAGTGCGAAGTATACAAAACTGAGACGGTAAACACTGACGGACGACATTCCTATAAGGTGGCGTGATCTATCTGTCGTGGGTTTTTCCATTGACAATTGTATGCCTAATTCGTGGTGATATTAAATAATAATAATACATTGATATCCTACTATAACACTGCTCGGTCACCTACCAGTGATCGCGACCTCGCGATATATAAAAATCGAAAAAGCAGTCGAGTTACCATGAACATACATAGTGGGAGTTTGTCAAGCAGACTGCCTATGACACAATTACATTAAAACACTGGCTATGTAAGAACAGATGTGGAATTATAATATAAAGAGGGAGAGGGAAACCACAACGTGTGTGACATGAAACATAAGAAACCTCTCAAAAGATAAATATAAGGACACATGTATAAGAAACTATCAACTGGCATAGTTACAGACAATGAAACGTTGATCTAGCTCCTAAAAAAAAATACAGTAGTGAAACACAGTACAATGTTAAGTATAGGAGCAGCCAGGTTACAGTCCCCTGACTTGTCTGAAAAAAGGAAAAACTACCTTGCCAGTGGCATCCCTGCATCCAGTCGCCGTGTCTGCACAAACAAATAATCGTGCAGGACAGAGTTTCTCCTAATAAGGTAGCACATGACGACGAGACTGACGAACATCAGAAACATTGGTACAAAAAATCCAGGGTACAGGTAGGGGAGATGCAAATAATCAGGCAGCGTTTCCTCCAGGGTTTCCGCAAACTCTGTTTTGTTCGCGAAAGACAATGAATTAAGGGAATTAGTCACATACGAGATGCTGGAGAAATGAATGTCATCGAGAGACCGTAGAGGAAACACTCGATGGGAAATACTGGCCGTGAAAACCAGACGAATCCGGGACGGGTACGTTGTTATGTTAGTGGAGCGGATATAGCATGCTTCCGCTATGGCATAGTGACCAGTAACCCGTTGATAAGTGGTACCCTCCGGGCAGATGACCGATACATAGAATGACTGAGGGAAATAAAAATAATGCAGACCCTGAAAGTTCTTATGGAAAACAGGCGTTGGTGTTAGCTGCTTGTAAGGGCACAGGGAAAGAGCGTCAGACGCGTTCACGTGAGTGAGGGCGATCTCGCAAACCCCTCCCCGAACTGGTAGGAAGGCAAAGAGAGACGTAGAGCAATAGAATCTCCCGAAGACCGTCTCCTTGCAATACTGCAAGAGTGAGTAGCTACCCGTTGAATACAGAGCGAAATCCTTCGCGATTAGAACAAGAGACGGGGACGTGTCCAGGGCCAACACACTGTCCTTTGCTGAAAAAGGGAACGGGACAATTTCGTGTGTATCAAACACGTCCGCCGTCTGAAATGGAACATGAATGATTCTGGCATCAGGGGTGAGGCTGGACTCAATCAAGGGGTAAAAATATTGACTCATGTCCGGGGTGAATAAAGGCGTCAGGCTATAATTTTGATACCCGATCTGGACAGTCGTTCTCAAATCGTGTAGAGGGAACAAGGCAGGTGTGACTCTACCGTGCGCTGCATCAACCATGTTGCTAATAACCTGCTGATTAGCCGTTGCGACGGAGTTAATGACGTTTTCCAATACATGCAAGGCCTGATCTAGGAGGAGAAACTGATTCACCTGGTCGATCTGTTTGACAACTATGTTGATAACCTCTACCATCTTATTTGTCTGCTCTAGCAGTTCCGCAATGTTAGTATGCAATTGCGCAAGTTTTCTACAATTGGCGTTGATCACCCTGCGATTTCGAGCAGCAAAGGAAAGTACATGAGCGTAGTGGTCCCGCAAATCGCGAACGTCCTCGTCGGTAGCCGTACCGAAAAGGAACTTTGAGGCGGACCCCACGATGTTGAGCAACCCCCTCTTTACCCGAGAGTGAACTGAGTGAAAACTATAATCCATGTTTACCTCATCAACTTTTCCCCGTAAGAACAGAATCCCATCCTCCAGTAGTTGAAAAAGAGTCAGAGAGTTGGTACTAGAAGGTGCCTTTGATTCCCTAGTCTTGGTAGCCCGGATGGCGTCTGCCATGCCGAGGAGTTTTTCTGAGACTATCCTGATTGTGTCCGTGGTGTTGGTCAAGGAAGTATATGGATATTTTACGAGGAGCACATCTTCTATGAGGAAGACCTCTCCTATGTATGCCGTGAGGGCACCAGGCTTCAGGTGGATGGGTGTTGTTGCAAGCAGGGAGCCGAGGGACAACAAGATGGTCAGAAAACGCAACATCATGATCTGAAAGTGGTGGGAATGAAGTATTTAAACCCGTGGTCTCAAGTTATAGCTATGGGTGTTGGGATTATCTTGTTGAACATGTGACTCTGAGGGGGAAGTACCAATATCAAGGTCCAAAGGTGAGGGAATTACTTTCAGACGATCACTGTGAACTTCTAGACTGACTCCACTATTCGACTCGAGAACCTCGAACCGATTTCCCCTGACATTCCGAACAACTCGGTAAGGACCCACAAACTTAGCCCCCAGTTTCGAACTCCTTTCCGCTTGCTTAATCATGACTGTGTCACCCTCTTTGAAATTCACCGGGACGGCCTGTTTGTGTTGTTTTGACATCATTTCAACCTTCGTAGCTTTTAACGTACACCTAACTTCTGAGTGTATCTTGGAAAACATATGCATCTGCTGTTGTGTGTACCTATCAATGTTGTAGAGAGGTTGTTGTGGGATTGTTAGGAAGTCGTACGGAAGACGTTTCTCCACCCCATATAAGATGTAGTAGGGAGACTTCCCCGTAGAGTCGTTTACCGACGTATTTATGGAAGCGGCTATATGCGATAGCCAATCCTCCCAATTATCGTGGAGATCGTTCACGATAGGCCTGAGGACCTGTAAGATTTTCCTATTAGCCCTCTCCGCCAACCCATTAGCAGCTGGGTGGTAAGCTGTGATGAAGGATTGCGTGATGTTAAACTGAGCGCATATTTCGCTCAATACTGAGTTCCTAAACTCGGTGCCATTGTCACTCAAAAGAATTCGAGGAGACGAATGTGGACACAACACGTGAGTCACGAGGGCATGGGCCACGCGGGTGGCTGTCTTGTCCTTGAGAGGCGCTAGAACTAGAAACCTAGAGAACTGGTCGACGCACACCAATAAGTAGCGCGAGCCATGTTGGCTCTGGGGGAGCTGTAATAAGTCTATATTAACAACATCCCATGGCGCCTCTGGGACAGGGTATTGCAACATAGGTGCTGGCCCTTTGACGGACCCCTTGTGCTTAGCACAAACGACGCAATGTGCGACATGTTTTTCTACATCAACCCGTAATGTGGGCCAGTAGAATTTTCGTCTGGTGACAGACAGCGTCTTGTCTCTTCCTGGGTGACCCGCAATGGGTGTGTTATGGACCAGCTTAAGCGTCACGGGGACGTATATGTCTGGGATGACCAGTTGGTCTATAGGTACCGGTTTGGTTGGCCATGACCTACAAAGGAGGTTGTCCTCTGATAGGAAGAATTGTGAAAAGGGAACTGGCAATTCAGGAAGGTTTGATTCGTCTCCCGACTCGAGGGCGTAAATTAACCTCTTCCACACAGGGTGGTCACGCCGAGCAGTGTGTAGCTCAGGTGAAGTGAAGTTGTGGATGACCTCTGGGGTTGTAATCGCGCCTATCGGAATATTCCGAGATAAGGCATCTGCGACCACATTTGTTTTCCCGGTGATGTATTTTATCTCCGGATTGTATGCTTGGATCGTTAAGAACCATCTTGTCAGACGACCGTGTAGGTTTTTTCCCTTGAAAAGATCAGTTATGGCCGCGTGGTCCGTATACACCACAATTTTGTACCCCATCACTATGTCACGAAAATGCTTCAGAGCCCACACAATGGCAAGAGCCTCTAGGTGGGTAACAGAATAGTTCTTTTCCGGAGCTGTAAGTACTCGACTGGCGAACGCTATCACATGCTTTTTGCCGGACTTATCTGTTTGCATCAGCGCGGCTCCTACTCCACTAGCCGAAGCGTCGGTACAAAGCTGAAAGGGGTCCTTGAAATCCGGAAAGACAAGGACCGGAGCCTGTGTAAGCGCTTTCTTTAAATCCTCAAAACTCGTTTGTTGAGCTGGGAGCCACTGAAATGGTACGTCTTTCTTTAAAAGATGGGTTAGGGGACTCGCGCGTGCTGCGAAGTCCTTAATGAAAGGCCTGTAATAACCTGCGACACCCAAGAAAGACCGTACCTTGTCCGCAGACGTTGGCTGAGGGAACTCGGCAATAGCCTTTATTTTGTCGTCCACTGTGTGGATGCCGAATTCGTCCACGACATGCCCCAAGAACTTGATCCGAGGCTTTAAAAATTCACATTTGGTGATTTTGAGCTTTAATCCGACCTCTTGAAGTCTGTGTAGGACTGCTTTTAGTGTTTCCATGTGTGCATGCACGTCTTTACTTGCTATGATGATGTCGTCTAAATACACATAGACAGAGTTGCCCAGCAAGTCACCAAAAATGCTGTTCATTGTCCTTTGGAAGGTCAAGGGAGCTCCTTTGAGCCCGAACGGCATCCTCGTCCACTCATAGTTGCCATGAGGCGTGCTGAAAGCCGTTATTTCACGTGACTCGGGGGCCATGGGCAGTTGCCAGTAGCCACTGACCAAATCAAGACTCGTAAAGACTTTATTTCCTCTACCAAGACACATCAGAAGATCTCTAAGAACGGGAAGCGGAAAATGATCATCCACGGTCGCGGTGTTCACACGCCGGAAATCAATCACAAGACGATAAGAGCCGTCTTTCTTTGGAACCAGGAACAAGGGCGAATTCCACGGGGAATTCGATTCTTTGATGACACCTTGTTCTAACATTTCAGAGATAAGTTGTTGCACCACCTCCCTCTGACTGTGGGGGAGCTTGTACGCATTGATATATACAGGATTTGTATTGGGTTTTAACTTAATGTGGTGTTCAGCACACTGCGTAACTCCAAGCGGCTCGCCTGGTAGAGCAAGCGCCCCCCGATAATGTTCCAGAAGCTGGACTAAGGTTGGCTTAATTTCGGAATAGTGTGCAACTTTTAGGAACGCCTCTAAATTAGCTGTGTCTTGTTCGGGAGAAGCCTGACACGCCGAGGTTATGCCTGAGACTTGGGCTGAAGGGTATTCAGCTGGTTCCGGGGCGACATTTCTCCCATACACTAGACACTGGCATAATCGAACACCGTGTTTTAAGGATACAGGGGATCCAGACGTGTTTATTACCAATGCCTCTGCAAAACCTCCCACCTTGACTGTTGCAAGAGTTACCTCCACCGTCACGCGGTGTACGTGAGAACTCTGTCGATACACACATCACTGCCCGCCGGAGGGGCGTTAGGCAAACGGATTTTAACAAGTTTTGCAGCACGATCCGGAACTATATGAGGACCTTCTACGACTGCCGTTACTGTCCGCCACAAGTCTGCAATGGTTTCGTGTGGTTTGACCGTAAGAGGGGACACTTGGGCGGTGGCAGCCCCTGAGTCTGTGGTGTGTTGGTCATTTTCCCCCTCTGAGGGTGAGATTACAGTTGACAGAGGCGATGGATTGACCATCCCCTGTATGCGTCGGCCTTGATACACGATCGCGTTGCTTACAGGGTTTATGGCGATGTGCAGGTCTTTCATGGCGTTTAATCCTAAGATCCCATCCACAGGTAAAGCAAACCTGCTAGAGACATAAAAGAAATCTCGAAAGGGACATACATTTTCATGTAAGCTGACTGTTAGTGGTACTCGCCCAAGGATTCCCAAAGTGGTGC
Source organism: Eriocheir sinensis (assembly GCF_024679095.1). Lineage (NCBI taxonomy): Eukaryota > Metazoa > Arthropoda > Malacostraca > Decapoda > Varunidae > Eriocheir > Eriocheir sinensis. The sequence goes on along the minus strand of NC_066553.1, from coordinate 12,320,588 downwards.
CCGTCACGCCTACCACATTCAGGTCGTTCTCTTGGAGCGGCCAATTTTCCCCACTCGCTTGTCGTGTCAGTGACCTGTAAGCGGAGTCGGATATGACATTGACTGTGGCACCTGTGTCAACCGCTAAGGTGAGTGAAAGTTTGCCCACCTTGCAAGGGAGGGCAATTATGCTTGTCCGTCCCAAGGCGGCAATGACGGAGTCAAGTTGCTCCCAATTAGTATTTTCCTGAAGGGACACTTGGATGTACGCCTCGGGGCTGTCACGAAGTCACGTCTTTTTATTCTGAGAAGAGGAGTGTGGTTTACTGTCCGCTGAGGACTTGTACTTCTGTTCCTCCTTGGCCTTTTGTATTGCAGAACAACTGTCTGAATCATGAAAACAATTCCCGTGGATATGGCAAAAGGCAGCCTTCCGCTGATGGTTTGGCCTAGGGTTCCTGTGTGATGAATGATGCCCGCCCCTGTAAGCTCCTGACCTCCTATCTGAGCCCCGTCTCGAATGTGTTGATTCCCTACGTTTCGCGAAACAAGAATGTTCAGAATGTCCTGATTGTTTGCAAAAACTACATGTGAGAGATGCCTTACTTTGTGCTTGCAATGCTGCTGCTGTTGCGAGGGTTGATGGTGAGGTGTTCCTGAACCTTGACTTCTAACGGTGAGACGAAGTCAACAAACCTCCCGCTGGTTTTGACGGCCAACGGGAGGGCAGAAGGGGGGTTCTTATCTTAATTATGAAATAAGTAAAAAAACAACTCGAAAGCTGTCTTCACCTGGTGCTTTGCATACAACCCCTGGAAGCCAGAGCGCGTCTTCTAGGCTCTTGACACAGTCAACCGCCAGCTGATTTGCCTCAATCATGGCGTCCCAAATCGGCTTTGTTGAGGAATTTTTGGAGGACTCAACCGTGTGCCATCTGTCTAACGATGCTTGGTTTACTCCCGCCCCGAAGATTTTAATGAAATTCCTTTAAAAACCTCATAGTTTACACCAATGTACCCCGAAGCGAACGCTGAGGACTGCATCAAATTCAGTGCCCGAGAGCCTGGAAGTAACCGTGACCGAATGAAAGCGATTTTATTATGATCTTCCGTAATGGAGGAATTTACGATGGCAGATTCACATAAATCTAAAAACTGTCGCGCCGAAAAATCGGTCTCGCATCCCGAGAATTGTCGAATACTGGCGTGAGTTGGAATGACCTGAATCAGGGGCGGGGAAGTGGTGTGGGGCCCCGGGAGGAGGGGGAGGTGGATCGACAAGCATTGTGATCGGCCGAGTGGGGGTTAAGTATTCAGACGATTCTGAAGGTGAAGGGGCGCTATCCCTTGGGAGGGAAGAGTACGTAGCCCCCGATCGCAAATTCACCACATTTAAATCACCGGTGTTTGCACCTTGCTCCAATTCCTCCTCACTTGAAGGACGAGCCAACTGTTTAAAGGTGTCGCCGAGTTTAGCGAGAGTCTCTTTGTTCATACTATGGTGTAAACCATTCACAAAATAGGAGCATATGTTGATAGCTGTAAATATGAACCAATAAACGGAACGTGTAGGAATGAATAGTTTGCATTGAAACCCTAAAAAGGCAAGAAAGAATGGCTAGCAAGGGGCCTGTTTAGACGTAATAGAAGTTAAGGTTATAATGGAATGCCCTAATGATATGGGTATATTGAAAGAATAACTATATAAACAAAGTGGTATGGTAAGTAAGTAGACCATTGAAGCTCACGTATTCTCTCGAGCGGTGACAAGAAAACGGAGGCAGGGCACACTGATGAAGATTAACTTTGATCAGGGAACTCACACTATACTCAATAGACTCGCTAGCAAACAATAAGAAAGAATCAATATCGTATGCGAATGAACGTTACTCTCACAATTATGACTGATTAACAGTGTTAGGAACACAGAAATAAAAAAATCGTGCCCCTGCACGAACAATAATGAAAATAAGCCGAGTCGGTATATTTGGACAAGAAGGGAATATCCACAAATACCAAGATTAGTCAGCTGATGTAGTGGAGAGGGCGACGGCTTGTGATGCCCTGGGGGACGTGCAGTCGTTGTAGGCGCGTCAGGAAACCTCGGCCGCGGCCACAGCGGCGGTGAGAGGTGAGGGATGGGCTGACATCGGAGGACTCGCAATGGCGGTTGAAAAACTGCTGACCCAGCAAGTTGAGCGGCCGCGGTTGGGAGCCGGCACACCGCCGCCAGATGTATGATGGCCGCGTCGTCCGTGGTATAGTAAGAGATGGGCGGCGGTGGCAGAGAAGACGACTTGGGTGTGTAACCTCTTGAGAAGACGCCTTGCAAGAAACGGTAGTGGGGACAGCTTGCAGTCACCGGGAGATGGCCGCGGGTAGCCTTGCTGACTGTTTGCCGGAAGAGGTTTGGGCAGATGCTCCCGGCAGCGGCGGTGGTGCCGCCAGCTGTGGAGCGAGGGGCATGCGGGGTGTCCCAAGGTCAGCGGTGCGTGCCTCCTCGTTGCAGGTGCGAATACTTCAGCCGTATCGTGGAGTGGCTTGTAGGGTTCGTAGCAGTGCTGGCTTGAAGCGGGGGAGCGGCTTGTAGATTGTGGCCCTCGCGTTCGGCTGCGTAGGCCGGTGGGTGTGCTCGAGGCTTGTAGGCTGGACGCCTGTAGAGTTGCTTGTAGCTGGTGTGCTCGAGGCTTGTAGATGGCGCCTTGTGAGTTGCACGTAGGTGGCGACTTGTGAGATGCTTGTAGCTGGCGCCTTGTGAGTTGCACGTAGGTGGCGACTTGTGAGATGCTTGTAGCTGGCGCCTTGTGAGTTGCACGTAGGTGGCGACTTGTGAGATGCTTGTAGCTGGCGCCCTGAGTTGCACGTAGGTGGCGACTTGTGAGATGCTTGTAGCTGGCGCCTTGTGAGTTGCACGTAGGTGGCGACTTGTGAGATGCTTGTAGCTGGCGCCTTGTGAGTTGCACGTAGGTGGCGACTTGTGAGATGCTTGTAGCTGGCGCCTTGTGAGTTGCACGTAGGTGGCGACTTGTGAGATGCTTGTAGCTGGCGCCTGGTGCGTTGCCGCGGACGGCAGGTGCGTTGACTCCTTCTTCCCTTGTACGCCTGTCCCCGGAGTTTGTTGGTGAGTTCTCGTGGCTTGGAGGAGAACGAGGTAGCGCAGGCACAGGCGCGGGGTGACCGCTGCCAACCAAATGTAACGGGCTTGTCGGGGGGCGTTTAAAGGGTGTTGATTAAGACTTCAGCTTCCTTAAGGCGAATTATATTCGTAGCCTTTATGTACAAGAAGCGACGGAGCGAGAGCGACTGTCGTTGTGTGTCAGTCGGACTCTCGTGAAGGAGTGGCGAGTTACAGGTTGGAAAATAATTGTTACAATTGGTCACGTATGTCAAGGTGACCTCCACGCACCATCGGAGTGCGAAGTATACAAAACTGAGACGGTAAACACTGACGGACGACATTCCTATAAGGTGGCGTGATCTATCTGTCGTGGGTTTTTTCCATTGACAATTGTATGCCTAATTCGTGGTGATATTAAATAATAATAATACATTGATATCCTACTATAACATTAAATTACAATTACAATTACTCCAACCCTGGTAGGAAGGGGTAAGGTGTGGGTGGCAGGGGAAGGGAAGCAAAGGGATGACAGGGAGCGGAAGTGGAGGGGATGGGGGGTTCCAGGGGAAGGGAAGGGAAGCAGAGGCATGGCAGGGGAATTATAACAAGTCACGCATTGTGTGGACGCCGCTTTAAGGGGAAGGAAACATGTCCTTTCATGGATCTCGATAACATGCGCGAGAAGATAACTATGTGCATCCTTATGTTCACATTACTGTTGCAGATTCGCGGCAATATGATGCGGAAGTTTCCGCGGGAGACGATGGCGGCCGCAATTTTCTTAATATCAAGCAACAATGTCAAGAAACAGGGGGAGTGAGGCGCGTGAAGTCGTCAGAGTTCAACAGCAGGTGCCACCCAGGTCTTGGGTGCCACCAGCTCTAGACTCGGGGGGATGCAATGTCAACTCCAGGCTACCTAAATCCGCCAATGCCAAACCGAGGTGACGTGTTGAATCGGCGCCCTTATGATAGCACGAGAGCCCCGATGGCCTGTCCCCAACGCAGCATCTACCGCTTCCTTGGCGTGGCCGAGGACGCGCCCTTCGCCGAAGTGAAGAAGGCCTACCACAAGGCGGCCCTGCAGCTTCACCCCGACAAAAACCCGGACAATATTAAGGCTGCCACCAAGCAGTTCCAGGCACTACAGTCTGCCTTCAGGGTGCTGAAGGAGCGGGAGGAGAGGGGCCTGCCGCGGAAGAAGGGGGGTTGCGGGAAGCCTGGGTGCACCAAGTGCTTCAGGAGGAAAGCTCAGCGGGCCGAGGGCGGGCAGGAGGCCCCTCGGAAAGAGAAGTCGTCGAAGAAAGGGGGCTGCGGGAAGCTCGGATGCACCAAGTGTTTCGGGAAGGAAGGGGGTCAGAGCGAGGCCCCGCCGAGAGAGAAGAAGCAAAGAAGGAGCCCAAGAAGCGCCCCAAGGGAGCGGAGACAGAATTTGAGCGGGACAAGCGGCGAGCCGATCGGAAGTACTGGAGACATCGCCGCCGCAAGGAGAGGGAGGAGGAGGAGGAGCGTCGCTGGCTGGAGGAGGAGGAGGAGAGGATGGAGCAGGAGAGGGAGTACAGACAGATGCTGTACGAGCAGGAGAGGGAGAGGCGGGAACAGGAACGGATCCTTCAGCAGGAGGAGTTGAAGAGGTTTGTTGAACACCGGAACCGCCTGCTGCGAGAGCAAGAGGAGGAGGAGAAAAAGAGGCGGGCGAGGGAGAGAGCGGAGGACAGAAAGGAGGCCAAACGGAGACGTGAAGAGGAGAAGTGGGAGCAGTATCTTGAACTGCGAGCCAGCTGGCTGGGAGAGAGGCCGGGGGAGAACATGGCGGAGGTCAAGGCGCAGTTTCTCGCGACCCAAGAGACGGTGAGGCGGGATGCCGAGAGGATCAAGCAACGGGAGGAAAGGATGTATAGAGAGACCGGCTGGCCGATTGAGCAGTTTGCTAGGCCTTTTCTACCGGGGGTGAAGCGAGCAAGGGAAGGGGAGGAGCAGTCGGCGCCAGAAGCGAAGAGTGCCAAAACGATGCACTAAGCACCTCACCCGCCCTACCCGGCAGCGCTATGGCCTTGAAAAAAGAAAAGTAAAACAAGTAAAAAAATAATAAATAAAAAAATTAGCAAAAAAAAAAAAAGATAAGACCAAAAAAAATGTGTGCAAGGTTTTACAACTTAGTTAAGTTTCAGTTCAGTTTAACTTTAATTTAAATAAGGATTTAAGTTTAACGTTGAAAAGGGAGCAAGGATTCCACTCACAACAGTCGTCCGGCGCTTGAAGAAATTCTTGTAAAATACAGAAAAAAAAACGTTGCCAACTGCACAAACAATATGACTGTAAATGTGTGACTGTGTGTGTGTGTGTGTGTGTGTGTGTGTGTGTGTGTGTTTGGGAGAAGGGGGAAGACCACAACAACGGAAGGGTATCAAAAATAAGAGTAATGGGAAGGGATGAAGACCCTGGCTTAGTGGCCCGGATTCCATGTAGCTACACCCTGGCTTCATTGTCTGGGTGGGATGCTGACCTTGGCTAACTGCCTGGGTGGGATGCTGACCCTGGCTTCATTGTCTGGGTGGGATGCTGACCCTGTCCTACCTGCATGGGTGGGATGCTGACCTTGGCTTAACTGCCTGGGTGGGATGCTGACCTTGGCTTAATTGTCTGGGTGGGATGCTGACCTTGGCTTAACTGCCTGGGTGGGATGCTGACCTTGGCTTAACTGCCTGGGTGGGATGCTGACCTTGGCTTAACTGCCTGGGTGGGATGCTGACCTTGGCTTAACTGCCTGGGTGGGATGCTGACCCTGGCTTAACTGCCTGGGTGGGCTGGATGCTGACCCTGGCTTAACTGCCTGGGTGGGATGCTGACCCTGGCTTAACTGCCTGGGTGGGATGCTGACCCTGGCTTAACTGCCTGGGTGGGGTGCTGACCCTGGCTTAACTGCCTGGGTGGGATGCTGACCCTGGCTTAACTGCCTGGGAGGGATGCTGACCCTGGCTTAACTGCCTGGGTGGGATGCTGACCCTGGTTTAATTGCCTGGGTGGTATGCTGTCCTTGGCTTAACTACCTGGGTGGGATGCTGACCCTGGCTTAACTGCCAGGGTGGGATGAGGACCCTGGCTCAAATGCCTGGGTGGGATGCTGACCTTGGCTTGACTGCCTGGGTGGGATGCTAACCCTGGCTTAATTGCCTGGGTGGGATGCTGACCTTGGCTTAACTGCCTGGGTGGGATGCTGACCCTGGCTTAACTGCCTGGGTGGGATGCTGACCCTGTCTTAACTGCCTGGGTAGGATGCTGACCTTGGCTTAACTGACTGGGTAGGATGCTGACCTTGGCTTAACTGCCTGGGTGGGATGCTGACCTTGGCTTAACTGCCTGGGTAGGATGCTGACCCTGGCTTAACTGCATGGGTGGGATGCTGACCCTAGCTTAATTGGCTGGGTGGGATGCTGACCTTGGCTTAACTGCCTGGGTGGGATGCTGACCCTGGCTTAACTGCCTGGGTGGGCTGCTGACCCTGTCTTAACTGCCTGGGTAGGAAGCTGACCCTGGGTTAACTGCATGGGTGGGATGCTGACCCTGGCTTAATTGCCTGGGTGGGATGCTGACCTTGGCTTAACTGCCTGGGTGGGATGCTGACCCTGGCTTAACTGCCTGGGTGGGCTGCTGACCCTGTCTTAACTGCCTGGGTAGGATGCTGATCTAGGCTTAACTGACTGGGTGGGATGCTGACCTTGGCTTAACTGCCTGGGTGGGATGCTGACCTTGGCTTAACTGCTTGGGTAGGATGCTGACCCTGGCTTAACTGCCTGGGTAGGATGCTGACCCTGGATTAACTGCCTGGGTAGGATGCTGACCCTGGCCTAACTGCATGGGTGGGATGCTGACGTTAGCTCAACTGCCTGGTTGGGATGCTGACCCTGGCTTAAATACATGGGTGGGATACTGACCTTGGCTTAACTGCCTGGGTAGGATGCTGACCCTGGTTTAATTTCATTGGTGGGATGCTGACCCTGGCTTAACTGCCTGGGTGGGATGCTGACCCTGGCTTAACTGCCTGGGTGGGATGCTGACCCTGGCTTAACTGCCTGGGTATTATGCTGACCCTGGCTTAACTGCCTTAGTGTGATGCTGACCTTGGCTTTACTGCCTGGGTGGGATGCTGACCCTGGCTTAACTGCCTGGGTATTATGCTGACCCTGGCTTAACTGCCTTAGTGTGATGCTGACCTTGGCTTTACTGCCTGGGTGGGATGCTGACCTTGGCTTAACTGCCTGGGTATTATGCTGACCCTGGCTTAACTGCCTTAGTGTGATGCTGACCTTGGCTTTACTGCCTGGGTTGGATGCTGACCCTGGCTTAATTGCCTGGGTGGGATGCTGACCCTTGCTGAACTGTCTGGGTGGGATGCTGACCCTCGCTTAACTGCCTGGGTGGGAAGCTGGCCATGGCTTAACTGCCTGGGTGGGATGCTGACCCTGGCTTAACTGCCTGGGTGGGATGCTGACCCTGGCTTAACTGTCTGGGTGGGATGCTGACCCTGGCTCAATTGTCGGGGTGGGATTGTGACCCTGGCTCAATTGCCAGGGTGGGATGCTGACCTTGGCTTTATTGTCTGGGTGGGATGCTGACCCTGGCTTAATTGTCCGGGTGGGATGCTGACCCTAGCTTAATTGTCAAGGTGGGATGCTGATCCTGGCTTAATTGTCATTGTGGGAAGCTGACCTTTTCTTAATTATCTGGGTGGGATGCTGACCTTGGCGTAATTGTCTGGGTGAGATGTTGACCCTGGCTTAATCGCCTGTTTGGGATGCTGACCCTGACTTAATTGTCTGGATGGGATGCTGAACCTGGCTTAATTGTCTGTTTGGGATGCAGACCTTGCCCTAATTGTCTGGGTGAGATGCAGACCTCGGCTTATTCGTCTGGGTGGTATGCTGACCTTGGCTTAATTGTCTAGGTGGGATGCTGACCCTGGCTTAATTGTCTGGGTGGGATGCTGACCCTGGCCTAATTGTCTGGGTGGGATGCTGACCTTGGCTTAATTATCTGGGTGGGATGCTGATCATGGCTTAATTGTCAAGGTGGGATGTTGACCCTGGCTTAATTGTCTAGGTGGGATGCTGACCTTGGCTGCATTGTCTAGGTGGGATGCTGACCTTGGCTTATTTGTCTGGGTGGTATGCTGACCTTGGCTTAATTGTTTAGGTGGGATGCTGACCCTGGCTTAATTGTGTAGGTGGGATGCTGACCTTGGCTTAATTGTCTGGGTGGGATGCTGACCTTGGCTTAATTGTCTGGGTGGGATGCTGACCTTGGCTTAATTGTCTGGGTGGGATGCTGATCTTGGCTTAATTGTTTGGGTGGGATGTTGACCTTGGCTTAATTGTCTGGGTGGGATGCTGACCTTGGCTTAATTGTCTGGGTGGGATGCTGACCTTGGCTTAACTGCCTGGGTGGGATGCTGACCTTGGTTTAACTGCCTGGGTGGGATGCTGACCCTGGCTTAACTGCCTGGGTGGGCTGGATGCTGACCCTGGCTTAACTGCCTGGGTGGGATGCTGACCCTGGCTTAACTGCCTGGGTGGGATGCTGACCCTGGCTTAACTGCCTGGGTGGGGTGCTGACCCTGGCTTAACTGCCTGGGTGGGATGCTGACCCTGGCTTAACTGCCTGGGAGGGATGCTGACCCTGGCTTAACTGCCTGGGTGGGATGCTGACCCTGGTTTAATTGCCTGGGTGGTATGCTGTCCTTGGCTTAACTACCTGGGTGGGATGCTGACCCTGGATTATATGCATGGGTGGTATGAGTACCCTGGCTAAAATGCCTGGGTGGGATGCTACCTTGGCTTGACTGCCTGGGTGGGATGCTGACCCTGGCTTAATTGCCTGGGTGGGATGCTGACCTTGGCTTAACTGCCTGGGTGGGATGCTGACCCTGGCTTAACTGCCTGGGTGGGCTGCTGACCCTGTCTTAACTGCCTGGGTAGGATGCTGACCTTGGCTTAACTGACTGGGTAGGATGCTGACCTTGGCTTAACTGCCTGGGTGGGATGCTGACCTTGGCAACTGCCTGGGTAGGATGCTGACCTGAAGCTTAACTGCCTGGGTGGGATGCTGACCTGGCTTAACTGCCTGGGTGGGATGCTGACCCTAGCTTGGTGGCTGGGTGGGATGCTGACCTTGGCTTAACTGCCTGGGTGGGATGCTGACCCTGGCTTAACTGCCTGGGTGGGCTGCTGACCCTGTCTTAACTGCCTGGGTAGGAAGCTAACCCTGGGTTAACTGCATGGGTGGGATGCTGACCATGGCTAAAATGCCTGGGTGGGATGCTGACCAAGGCTTAACTGCAACGGTCGGAAGCTGACCCTGGCTTAACTGCAGGGGTGGGATGCTGACCCTGTCTTAACTGCCTGGGTAGGATGCTGATCTGGCAACTGACTGGGTGGGATGCTGACCTTGGCTTAACTGCCTGGGTGGGATGCTGACCTTGGCTTAACTGCTTGGGTAGGATGCTGACCCTGGCTTAACTGCCTGGGTAGGATGCTGACCCTGGATTAACTGCCTGGGTAGGATGCTGACCCTGGCCTAACTGCATGGGTGGGATGCTGACGTTAGCTCAACTGCCTGGTTGGGATGCTGACCCTGGCTTAAATACATGGGTGGGATACTGACCTTGGCTTAACTGCCTGGGTAGGATGCTGACCCTGGTTTAATTTCCTTGGTGGATGCTGACCCTGGCTTAACTGCCTGGCTGGGATGCTGACCCTGGCTTAACTGCCTGGGTGGGATGCTGACCCTGGCAACTGCTGGGTATTATGCTGACACTGGCTTAACTGCCTTAGTGTGATGCTGACCTTGGCTTTACTGCCTGGGTGGGATGCTGACCCTGGCTTAACTGCCTGGGTATTATGCTGACCCTGGCTTAACTGCCTTAGTGTGATGCTGACCTTGGCTTTACTGCCTGGGTGGGATGCTGACCTTGGCTTAAATGCCTGGGTATTATGCTGACCCTGGCTTAACTGCCTTCGTGTGATGCTGACCATGGCTTTACTGCCTGGGTTGGATGCTGACCCTGGCTTTACTGCCTGGGTGGGATGCTGACCCTTGCTGAACTGACTGGGTGGGATGCTGACCCTCGCTTATCTGCCTGGGTGGGAAGCTGGCCATGGTTTAACTGCCTGGGTGGGATGCTGACCCTGGCTTAACTGCCTGGGTGGGATGCTGACCCTGGCTTAACTGTCTGGGTGGGATGCTGACCCTGGCTCAATTGTCGGGGTGGGATTGTGACCCTGGCTCAATTGCCAGGGTGGGATGCTGACCTTGGCTTTATTGTCTGGGTGGGATGCTGACCCTGGCTTAATTGTCCGGGTGGGATGCTGACCCTAGCTTAATTGTCAAGGTGGGATGCTGATCCTGGCTTAATTGTCATTGTGGAAAGCTGACCTTTTCTTAATTATCTGGGTGGATGCTGACCTTGGCGTAATTGTCTGGGTGAGATGTTGACCCTGGCTTAATCGCCTGTTTGGGATGCTGACCCTGACTTAATTGTCTGGATGGGATGCTGAACCTGGCTTAATTGTCTGTTTGGGATGCAGACCTTGCCCTAATTGTCTGGGTGAGATGCAGACCTCGGCTTATTCGTCTGGGTGGTATGCTGACCTTGGCTTAATTGTCTAGGTGGGATGCTGACCCTGGCTTAATTGTCTGGGTGGGATGCTGATCATGGCTTAATTTTCAAGGTGGGATGTTGACTCTGGCTTAATTGTCTAGGTGGGATGCTGACCTTGGCTGCATTGTCTAGGTGGGATGCTGACCTTGGCTTATTTGTCTGGGTGGTATGCTGACCTTGGCTTAATTGTTTAGGTGGGATGCTGACCCTGGCTTAATTGTGTAGGTGGGATGCTGACCTTGGGTTAATTGTCTGGGTGGGATGCTGACCTTGGGTTAATTGTCTGGGTGGGATGCTGACAGCTTAATTATCTGGGTGGGATGCTGATCTTGGCTTAATTGTTTGGGTGGGATGTTGACCTTGGCTTAATTGTCTGGGTGGGATGCTGACCTTGGCTTAATTGTCTGGGTGGGATGCTGACCTTGGCTTAATTGTCTGGGTGGGATGCTGACCTTGGCTTAATTGTCTGGGTGGGATGCTGACCTTGGCTTAATTGTCTGGGTGGGATGCTGACCTTGGCTTAATTGTCTGGGTGGGATGCTGACCTTGGCTTACTTGTCTGGGTGGGATGCTGATCTTGGCTTAATTGTTTGGGTGGAATGTTGACCTTGGCTTAATTGTCTGGGTGGGATGCTGACCTTGGCTTAATTGTCTGGATGGGATGCTGACCTTGTCTTAATTGTCTGGGTGGGATGCTGACCTTGTCTTAATTGTCTGGGTGGGATGCTGACCCTGGCTTAATTGTTTGGGTGGGGTGCTGATCTTGTCTTATTTGTCTGGGTGAGACGCTGACCCTGGCTTAATTGTCTGGGTGGGATGCTGACCTTGGCTTAATTGTCTGCTCGCTAGTTAAGATTGGGATACGTTAGGTTAGGTTAGGTAAGGCAAGGCTAGATTGAGTCGTCCCTCTTGCACTCCTTGCCTCGCACTGGCATTCCCTTTCTCTCGCTCCTACCTGGTCCCTAGGATATATTAGGTTATGTAAGGCTAGATAAAGCTAGGTTAGGTAAGACTTGTTAAAGTTAGAGTTAAAGTTGTTAAAGTCCTCTCGCTAAGATAGCCTCGTCCCCATCATGCCTCTTACCTCTCCTTCCCTTGTCTGCTTCCTCTCGCTAGGATATATTAGGTTAGATTATATTAGGTTAGGTATAAGGCTAGGGTAAGCTGGGTTAGGTCTTCCTGTATTCCTCTAGACTCGCCCCTCTCTCACATCCTTCCGCTCTCTCGGTCTTCGTGCATTAATTTACACTATATTAAGTAAGGCTACGTTAGGTTAGGTTAGGTTCGGTTAGGGTTAGGTAAGGCGAGATTAGGTTAGATTACTCTCTCTCTCTCTCTCTCTCTCTCTCTCTCTCTCTCTCTCTCTCTCTCTCTCTCTCTCTCTCTCTCTCTTTTTGATTAAACATTTTTTTTACAAAAAAAGGAGGCTCAAAATTACACTTTTTAGGTATAATTATTCTAAAAGCCTGTGTATGGGACAAATTGAATTGTCGAATGTTGACACATACAAACATACAAATACAAAATACGAAAAAAATAAAGAAAAACATGTAAAAACAGTATGGAATAATGTCATTTTGTCACTTTATATTTATAGTTTATAGCACTAGCGCACTTGGGTGTCCCTCACGCCACCTGTGAGCAGCCAGCTTCACCTGCTTCATGTTCATGTTCTCCACTCGGGGAGTGGCTGCCGTGAACATGTTCCACAGACGTGTGGTCCTGGCTGTATATGTGCGCTGGTGCTGCCTGGAGTGTGATCGAGGCACCTCCACGAGCTGGTCACCGGAGAGTGCAGTCTGAGTGAACCTCTGGGCAGCGCGTGGAGGGAGCCTCAAGCTGCTGAGGTGGGGAACCCCCTGCACCTGGGCTCTGTGACACACCACCAGTGCTGAGACATCACGGCGGTGCTCCAGCGATGTCACAGTCTCTCTCTCTCTCTCTCTCTCTCTCTCTCTCTCTCTCTCTCTCTCTCTCTCTCTCTCTCTCTCTCTCTCTCTCTCTCTCGTAATCGCCAGCTGATGAGACGAAGAGCCTTAGACTCCACTCTGTCCAGAAGAGCTGTGTGAGTGGAGCCCCCCTACACGTGAGATGCATACTCCATACGAGGGCGGACAAGGCCCCTGTATATGGATAGCAACTGTGCGGGGGAGAAGAACTGGCGGAGACGATACATAACGCCCAACCTCGAGGAAGCTAATTTAGTGAGAGAGATATGAAGTTTCTAGTTAAGATTTTGAGTTAAGAATAGACCGAGGATGTTTGGTGCTGAAGACGGCGACAGCTGAGTGTTTTCGAAGAATAAGGGATAGGTGTTTGGAAGATTGTGTCGAGTTGATAGGTGGAGTAATTGGATTTTTGAGGCACTGAAGGACGCAAGGTTCCTTTTACCTAAATCGGAAATGATAGAATGGTCTGAGGTTAAGCGTTCTACAGCCTCCAGTCTGGAGTCATGTAATTCCTTTTTTTTTTTACCGCATTTCTGTGTTCTTTATACAATTCAGAATGGTATTAAAATATTCCTTGAGGGTTGATACATGTATTCTCTTGCCGTACGTAACTGAGTAGTATACCTTCAATGTTCTTTTTCTTTATTTCACTCTAGAACAGTATTTAAAAGAGGTAATGGATATATAATCACCGCATTTCAGTGTTCTTACACCTTTGTACACTTAGGAATGGCATTAGAATCTTCCTTAAGGGTTGATACATGTATTTTCATGCTTTACGTAACTGAGTATTATAATTTCCTTCACTCCAGAGTTGTATTTAAAAAAAGTTGGTGCGTATACATTTACCGCCTTTCAGTGTTCTTTCTCCTTCACACAATTCAGGACACTATTGGCGTACTCCTTAAGGGTTTGTGTTTGCGTTATATTGCCGTGCGTAGCTGACTGACTTACCATTTTAGTGTTTTTTTTTTTTCTCCTTTCTCCACTCCATAACTATTGTAAAAATAATTGGTGCATATCTTGTTTACCATTTTCCAGTTCTCTTTTTCCTTTTTCCACTCCATAACTATTGTAAAAAGGGTTGGTGCATATGTTGTTTACCGTTTTACAGGACGCGGGAAGGTTAAGGAGTGGGTGCAGTCTGCCTGGTGGTTTTCCCTCTCTCTCTCCCTCTCTCTCCTGCGGTGTTCCCCTCACTTGATTGTTAGACTTAAGCCCCAAATACACTGCCGAATTTTGACCACGAACTTGACGCCGAATCAGTTCGTGGAAAAATTCGGCGACCGGTTCGCCGACATGACCAAAATTCTTACAGTTCGTGACCATTCGGTGACATGTCAGTGAATGCTCAAGACAATTCGGGGACAATTCGGAGACATGTCGCCGACTATTCGGCGTCCATGTCGCCGAGCTAAAAATCCGAAATTTTAACGTTTTGTTTTTGTCGCGGAATAACTGGCGACAAGTCTCCGAATTGTCTTCGCATGTCCCCGAAGTGTCGACGACATATCGGGGACAATTCTCCGACAGTGCCAAAATTTCTGACAGCTGATCATCTGATGCACATGTGGCATATAAAAGCACGGGAATCCGCGCCTACCTCATGGACAACTACAACACCCGGGGAGCAGTGGCATGGCAGGACAGAATTGTGGGCGAGTAAATACCATGTGTGGTAATATGTGAGGTAATATGCATGATAGAATGTGTAATAAAATGTATAAATGTGACTTTTTTTTTGTTTTGCTCTCCTACAAATATTTTAGAATGAATGAATGTTTTCGTAATAATAATAAACAAACCAGTAACTGAAAGAAGAAACAAATTTAAATAAGTAAAAATAAAAAAGGTTAAATAATGGCAGAATAATGATATTAAGAAATAAATAAAGTAATAAATAGTAAATTAATTATGAAATGAATGAAAATGTTAGTTCCAAACCTATTTTATAAATTCATGATTCTTCTTGTTTTTCATATTTTCTTGTTTATTATTTATTATTATAGTATTATTTTATTCCGTGTATATATATATATATATATATATATATATATATATATATATATATATATATATATATATATATATATATATATATATATATATATATATATATTATTGAGAGAGAGAGAGAGAGAGAGAGAGAGAGAGAGAGAATACATAGATAGATAGATAGATAGATAGATAGATAGATAGATAGACAAACCCCGTGTACACCTCCCACCGCGACCCGTTTGCCGTGTCGTGATTAATTCGCCGAATATTCGGGGACATGTCCTCGAACAGTCTTGGCCATTCGGCGACATGTCGGAGACATACCCCCGAATAGTCGGCTACATGTCGGAGACAAATTTGCCAATAAAATTAAAATTTCAACGGTCAAAATTCGGCGACAATTCGCTGAGCACCGCGAATCGGACGCCGAATTGTCTTGGACATGTCGGCGACATTTCGGCGACAATTCGGCGTCCATTTTGCATTCGTGCACATTCGGCGAACGGCCGCGAATTATTCATGCAACATGAAACTTTCGTGGCGGTCGTGACCAACTGCCAAAAAGCGCGCGGTGGACGCAGACATGTCCCCGAACCGCCAAGAACAGGCAAGCAAGATGCCGAACTTGTCCACGACACAAAATGACCTGCATATTCGCGCACATTCGTGAACCAAAATTCGGCAGTGTATTTGGGGCTTTAGAAGACTAACAATGCTTACAAGACTTATACAGACAGACAGGCAAGCAGGCAAGCAGACACATACATATAAACACACACACACACACACACACACACACACCTTCAAGCCTGTCCACCCAGCAGTATTAATCGGGGGTTGTGTCCCGTCTCCTGACATCTGTTCCCCTCTCTTATAATTCGTTCTCCTTCTGTCTGTCTCCCTTTTCATCAAAACCCAACACCGTAAGATGCTTTTGTGACATCATGGTGATAGACAGTGAGTGCAGTGCGTTTGTGGTGCCGTGATACACTGAAGAGTAGAAATGACCGGTGTGACGTCGACGCGGCCTTACCATCCAACCGACGCCCCAGGTACCCCCAGGTGCCCCCAGGTACACCAGCCCGACCATCATGGTGCTGGGAGAATTCGGTTCAGGTGCAGTGCAGTGTTGAGGCCCTGTTATAGTAGGATATCAATGTATTATTATTATTTAATATCACCACGAATTAGGCATACAATTGTCAATGGAAAAACCCACGACAGATAGATCACGCCACCTTATAGGAATGTCGTCCGTCAGTGTGTCTCAGTTTTGTTTACATCGCATTTCATAGTGCGCAGAGGTTACCTTGACGTACGTGACCAATTGTAACAATTATTTTCCAACGTGTAACTCGTGACTCCTTCACAAGAGTCCGACTGACACACAAGGACAGTCGCTCTCGCTCCGACGCTCCTT